>NW_028277074.1:31242777-31544166 GCF_059951505.1 Python bivittatus
AGTAGCTCCAAACGTTGGGTGACTCTAGGAAGAAGGAAAAAGGTCCACTGAGGTGTTTCCAATAAACTGGAAACTAAGAGGACATAGGGAGCGCAAATCTTGCAGTTCTAAATTAATTCTGCAGTTAAATCTATATCCTAATTCCAAAATTTAAAGTATAGAACTAAGAACTCTGGGATTAAGACCTAGTTGCTATTAATACTATATAACGATGTATATAGAACTATTCTATGGTAATATGAGTAACAGTGAAGAATGAGAAATATTTTCTGTATTTCAAAAACAGCTTGTCAGTCCTCATCCTTTTAGTTTACCTGTACTTGAGCTTTAAATATTTTTGCTTTTGCTTTGAGGTCCTTTGTGCAAAACATTTTGCAGGGAAATATGGTACATTGTTACTCTAAATTATGCTATGTCATTAGACATGTGGCAATAAATAGATCACCATATAAAATTAGTGGTGATGGATTTATTTTGCTCCGGCAGAGTGAGTAATCTGACAAGAATAGAAAAACATTGCCGATATGACAGCCTGACACTTGTGACACTACCGTGGAACTATAAATTCTGCCCTCTAGTTGTTTACAGATTGACTTTGAGGCCAAGGACAAAAAGCAACCTGTGGTTAGAAGAATTAAAGAGGATGCTGTATGTGGGTAGGGTTAAAAACTCTCATGACGGAACCCATTTTTCTTTGCAAAGCCTGAGCCCCCTGGAGCCATGTCATTATATGAGAATTGTTACCAGAAGATTTTAGGTTCTCTCATTAAACAGAAAAATTATCTCCTCAGAGCTTTGAGGGGGAAAATGTTGCAAATGTCAATGGCACACATCCCAGAAGGCAAAATTTAAGAGGCTGTTTCAAAACAAATCTATTTTTGGGGTTCTGCCCTAGTGGTTTGTGAACACCTGAGTGTAAAAAGTGACTGATAAAAAGACAAGAATATATTATAGACAGATTACTTAGATTTTATATGGAGTTTGATGCAGTACAACAAATCCACTGATTATTGTAATAGTGACTTTGCACAAATCCGATTCTGTATGGATACCTAGAATCTGCAATAAAAAATATCCACCCCGCTGCCATAACCAAGGAATTCTCTGCAAGATTACAGCCAATCTTGAAATGAAACATTGTATTTTATTCAGCTGTGTATTTATGTTTGTGGGGTAGGGACTGTTTTAGTAGAAAAAAAGATAAAAAGGACTCCTTGTTTCTCAATGCTACTTCTCTGAAGCTTCTCCCTGCTATGATATGCAGAGCAAAAGGGTTAATGTCTGCTAGTCCATAATCTGAACATTTTCAGCTCTACTGGCATGAATGTATGTTTGGAAAGTGGAAAAACTGAATTAAAGGTGTTTTTCCTTCTCTTTCATCTGTTGAGACTACCTCTACATCCATACAGCTGGACTCTTACAGGTTTATGTTTTTTTTAAAAAAATTCTCTCCTTCTAAACTACAAAGACAGTAGTTTACACACAGCTGGATTTTCTGAATATGTAGATATTACTGCCTTATTTTTGGGTGGCCATGTTTGCTTCTGTTAGGTGCATCACGCCTAGTTATTTTAAATGTTTACAAACATGGATGAGCACAGAATATATGGTAAATGTTAGTAAATTCAGAACTATTGGTAAACAGTGACTATGGTATTACCAAAATGTGACTGTTAGCCTAAACTTGTGACAATTCACAAAATTCATTTAGGTTTGTCAATATTCTTTCATGAATGTTGACCCTTGCCAAATGTGACACAATCTGTAGCATATTGTAAGTCTTCTATACATTAAATGTAGATATGCAGGGCTTGAAGGGTTTTGTAGTTCTTTTATAGCCCAGTAGTCCTAGCCATATATAATCCTATAATTTGCTATATTAGTTAGTACTCTCCAATCTGGTGCCTTCAAATTATGTTTCGTTACAAAATCCAATATCCATTACCCTCATCCAGTGTGACCATTAGTCACATTGTCTGGGAACACAGGCAGCACAATTATATTGTGTCATATTATTGGTCACTAACCATGGCATAGTTGACCCTGAATGGAAGAGTCTAGAGTTTCAATCATTTTTCCAAGTCCAGAGATGCTGGAGTTTGAACTTGGGACTTTCTGCATTCACCAGTTTTCAGTGGGGAAAACAAATAAAATAAGTGGATAAGGCTTAATATATTCATTGCTATTAATCCCCCTGCTTCAAAAGACAAGGAGAAAAGGCAAAAAATCCATCTTATGTTGGCAAAATGACATTGTCACATTTCCTGACATCCTAATGGCCATAAAATATATACAGAAAAAGTGCATTCCTGGCCACAAAACCTTTGCTTTAAACCTTAAAGCAGGGATGAGGAACTTGTTGTCACTGAGATGTTGATAAACTACAACTCCCAAAGTCATTCACTACCGCAGCTGCTAATAGTACTTCAGCAACGTCTGCTAGTCACCAATTTCCATCCCTGTCTGAATTACCAGGTTTTCTGAGGCTTGCCACCTCCTGTGGACATTTATCCAAATCTTAAGATCTACAGAAATTATTCTATGGAAGTTTCCATTAATTCAATTACGGTGAATGGCTACTAGACAGACACATTTTTATTTTGTGGAATCCAGTTGTGGAATGCCCTCAATGCAGCTTAGGTTTTTCATATCTGTTGAAGCTTTTAACATTTTCTTTACAGGATTTAACATTTTAAGATGAAGTTAGTACTTTTAATATATTGTACTTTTAACTGTATCTATTGTATGGTTTTATTCTGTTCTATATTTTATACTGACTATTTTAAAAAGTTCCTGATATTATTTTTGTTCATCAGTGGTATAAATGATGTCCGTGATCCTGCTTCATGAACAGCAGGACAGAAATTTTAATATTATTGCTAATAATAATGAGAAGGAGGAAGATATATAATTCCCAAGAAAAACTTCTAGCAATTTTTCTCTCAGCAAAGGTTCACTGGCTGTATAATATCTTAAGAAATCTGTTCTTATATTGTGAAGTCTCCATGGGTGAAGTGCAATTTATTTATGCCAATTAAGTGTGAAAAAAGATTTTCATCACATATTTATATGCTAGAAAAGGTTGTTACCCAGAGCCGCTTGGGCACATGAATTATTATTTTTTTTTGCTAAAAGTGTTCAATATTCAGGTAGTTAATCACTCTGTATATCTATGCTTTTGAAACTGACACGTTTATATGTTACCAAAAACACAGGAAGTACAGTACATATTGCCAAGCTGTTTTCCTAAAACTTTCTGGTCTATAGCAAGTAGACTGGGATCCAGTTACTATCTAGTAAATATGTGGTAAATATGAATATGAAAAAATGATTCCAAAAATGCTTGGATTATTGTAGGTAAGATTGATTCTAGGTATGAAAAGGTGACTCTGAGGAAGAGAAGGTGACCCATAATTGTAGACAGATTGAATCAACCATCTTAGATGAATGTCTTGAAATGGCAAAAACCAGTTAATTGATTTACTTTTACTGCCAGAGGTGGTTGTAGAATTATCTGTTCATGTGCCAAAATATCTTCACTGACTTGATCCCTATCCGTCTTGATTGAGTGGAGTGCAGCTCTCATCTCCTAGGCAGCAAAATATCTTGGGTCACTCATGAATGCCAGAACCTGCATCCTGCACCAGTTCTCAGATTAGTATTCTGAGGATTATACCTTGAGAATTTAGATTGAATACTACCATCCACCTCTGGTCAAAAGGAGAGACTCCTTTTTTTTTTTCCCCACAAGCTAGAGTGGATCAGGTGAAACACTTTTCAGACTCCCAAAGATTTTGGGATAGCAGAATAATGCTTGCTTCCGGGAAGGAGAAAACATCCAATAAGCTTTTTTCACTTTGTTCACCTCAGCTGTCTCCGTCTTATTTTCCACCTTACCTTGGCCTGAGCTGCAAATGGGGATCCACAACTCAGAATACAGTGGTACCTCGGGATATGAACTTAATCCGTTCCGTGACTCTGGCTGCAACTCGAGTTGGTCTCAAGTCGAGGTAAAGTTTCCCATAGGGTTAAATGTAAATCCGGTTAATCCGTTCCGCCCTCCGAATTTGGTCGCAACCCGAGGCAAATTTCCCCATAGGGTTCAATGTAAATCCAGTTAATCCATTCCGCCCTCCACCCAAATTTGGTCGCAACCCGAGGCAATTTTCTCTTCAGAGCCTTACTCCCGCCAAGCCTGCTCTGCATTTTCTTTGGAGCCATGCTAACACGCACACCAAAAACCTTCGCAAAACACACCACAAGCCTCACTGAACGTCTCCTTGCTACCGCGACCTCACCCACAGGAAGCCGCGACCGCGTGGCAGCAGGAAAAATGGCCGTGGATCCGGTTTGTAAGTCGAGGCGAGTTCGTATCCCGAGGTAAATTTTTCCTGCCGAAGCTGGTCGTAACCTGAAATGTTCGTTAGTAGAGGTGTTCATATCCCGAGGTACCACTGTAATTTTCCCTTTCCCCAACTTATGCTTATTATCATTTGAACTTATAAATTCAATTTTGTCATCTGTGACCAAACATTTATTCCAGCAGCCAGAAATTTGGACCATACTTTTATGGTGAAAAGACCATGAGAATATAACATTCCCTCTGCCCATTTTCCTTTGCTGCAGTCTCCCAAATACCTGTTGAATAAAAGCAGAGACCCTATACTCTTCCTTGTAATAAAAAGATGCTTTGTATGAAGCATGTTCATTATATATTATCTGAGATACCCTAAGAGATTGATCTCAGTGCCCTAACTTCTGTACTCTGAAATTCTAACGTTTTTGGTTTCATAATAAAGTTGGAGATGAGGAAGACAACCCCAACTGCACAACTGCTGTTTTGAGACAAGAAGAGTATGTCCTCACTCAGGAAAAAAAATCTATTATTTTTTTTTAACACAGTCCTCACCCTCAACAACTTTCTCTGGACTAAACTTCGGTTTATTCACTCTGGTATACCAATGTTTTTTCTTCCAAAAAAGGGTTGTTGTATACATGTTTACTCACTTAAATCAAATTGTTTATAACAACATATTGCAGGGGTATACCCTCTTGCCATTCAATAACAAACCACAGCACTTCAGTTTGGGCTTAATGATAATCCATAATTAAACTCCCTTAATCATAAGTTGCGGTGACATTTTACTCAACATACTTAAGTTATACCCATTTCACCATACTTACAGGTTGCTGAATAAGCAACAATTAAAATTAGTTTGGTTTTGTGTGATGTCTGAATACTGTATTGTCTAATGGACTGTCTAAAAATTCTAAAGTTGTGATACTCTTCTTAAAAGCAGCTAAAACGAGTCATAGTGGTAATACACAAGTGTGTAAATAAGCAAAGGAAAACAAAATAAAATACTGCTTTAAAAAGTGAATTTACTGTCACAGTTGGTAAAGAAGCCACCCTATATTTGATGCTGAACTGCTCAGTTTTGCCTCGGTAACTGGGTTCGTGTTCTAATCTTGGTTTTAACCTTTGATGGAAGATCCAAAATCTGCACAATCAATTGAACAGATTCAATAAACCTCCGACAGACAATATGTTTCTTTTCATCCTTCGATAAAGATTTCTGATCCAATGGAGGGATCCTAACAGCAGGTGACTTTGGCATGGCAGGCCAGAATGCCAAAATGCTGGCAGGCCAATTATGGAAATTGATGTTCAACATATCTGAAGACCATCTGGTTGTGCAAACCTGATCCAGGCTTCTTTAAAAAAAAGGCAAGGGGAGAAAATAATTATTTGCTTTTAGCTCCAAAGGAAAACCAGATAAAAACTAGCTAAGTCAGTTGTTCCCCCCACCAAGTCTGTTATATTTTGGTCTATGATCAGCACATATAGCTGATCAAAAATGCAAATTATCTTTCAGAGAAACCAAAAAAATTCCAAGCAGGGTACTAGGAAGCAAATCTGGGGTAAACATTTATAAACCTAATAGATGATAGATAGACAGAGTGAACCCAACATATGAGACAGGAAGTCTGCTAATTGGGCATGGACATCATAACAGGTAATTCCTTTTAAAGTACTGTTACTAAATTGTATCTCTATCTATTTGGGGCAATTATGCTCCCTTTTGTGCTTTGCTGTACAAGCTGGATTATAGGAGAGAAGATGTTAACTTTCTAGCTAGTTAATACCATAAACGCACTTCACTAGCATCCAGTCAAATAAGAAACAAACAAAATTGCCACCTTACCCTTACTGACCATACAATAGTTGTGTCTAATAACAACAACAACAAAGAGCAGCTCCCTGTGTTTCCTGGTCCCTTAATAGTGAAGTTAGAGCTCACTCTAACTTCACTGTTGGTTTGGTTCCATTGGGAAGATACCGCTCAGAAATTTTGTTGAGATTCCAATTTTTATATCGATATATTATTGTGCTAAGCACACACTAATAAGGAGTAGATTCGATTTAACACAATGAGGCTTCTGAGTAAGCATGCACAGTTAGAAATATTGTTGTTCATTAAAAAAACCCAACTGTTTGAACTGTTAGAACAATCCTTTGTCAGGAGAAATGGTAACTTGATAGATTTGGCCAAAGGTTGGTGTCTTTTTTCAGCATTGTGTTTGACAAAAAATGAAATCAGCTGCAAAGGAGTTGCCCCAAAATGTCTGCAAATGAAGATATAAAATGTATCTCAATGTTATATTGCTGTATGGAAATTTAAAAACAAATTAAGCTAACCCAGGCCCCAAAACCAAAATAAATGCCAAAGAATTTCTTCACTTTTGCATCTTCAAACAATTAGCAATATAAATACTTAGAAATATTTAAAAATGAAATCATAAATTAACAGTCAGAATTCCAGAATTGCTCATGGTAGCACTACATTTCCCCACTTGATTTCAGTATTTGATTTGACACTGGAGGATAAGCAGTAGATGTAACATTAGTGTCTGAGATCCACCTTGATCTGGGAGAGCTTTCAATGGCTGATATAGTTTAGCTGCCTGTTTCCATGCATTTTCGCTTCTCTGCCAAGTATGATTCATTACTTCAAAAATAGTTCTGTCTTATGTCCCAAGACCAACACCCATCAACAGGAAACAGATCTGAACCAAAACCATCAGACCAATAGCACAATTTGTCAATCAGATTAAAAACACAATGGCTTTACAGTGGGGAGATGAACTTTTCCTTCTGAAATTTAAAACAGTAGGGGAAAAAAAGCAAGATGTTAGTAACTCCAGATTTTGGTATATCAAATCATCTCTACCTCTTACAGTTGAGATATTCCAGATAAATTCAATTAATTGGTTACACCAGTGGCGCCAATGACAGTTTTTTTGAGATGAGAAGAGATAAAAAAGGGAAAAATGGTTATTGATTGTTGGAGTATATACTAAATATACTAAATATGGAGTGAGCGGCTATATTAAATCTAAATAATAATAATAATAACAACAACAAATATATAGTCAATAAGTTTCTATTTGCATCATCTCCTTTAAAGGATCCCTTTCCTTGTTTCATTGGTGTGCTAATATAATAATAATGTGAAACATTACAAATGTAGCACAACCCTATGCGTGTAATTTGGAAGTAAATCCTACTATGTTCCATGTGGTTACTCTTCAGTTAATGGCTTTAGTTATTATAGCTTTAGTTCATATGTTTCTTCATCCGCGATGTTCTTTTGCTGCACAGTTCAGTATCATATCGCTACAACCTATCAAGAATTGTAATTTTTCTGTCTCTGCTTGCTTAAGCCCCAACCTACGGCATGTTTCAAAGACTTAGCCATACATTTGGCAGAACATGGCACTAGTCCCCCAAAGAAGCAATTAAACCAAGCTTTTGGACAATTAGGGCTACAGAACAAGGAAGAACATTTAATGTGCCTGATGGCCTCAATGATTTCTATAAAGGCTGATGGTATTGAAATGATAATGGTGTATAGTTGACTAATCTCATTAAATTAACAATAACCATTTTAGATTGTGTTCAATATGATACAATTTTCAACTAATCAATTTTCTTTTCAGTAATGAATATTTTTTACTACAATTTTGTCTGAGAAAAGATTCATACACAGTTGTTTATCGCTATAATTGTACTAAGGTTCCTAGAGATAGCACACCAGAAAAAATCAATTTTTACCTTCATCTGCTTGCAAGGGAATGTCTTTCAGGGTGAATATAAGCATTGATATTTCTGAGGGCTTTCTTATTTGACAATTTTTTTCCATGGGAAGGCATTGGTTATATCTGCTATACCAGTGTACGTGTGTGTGTGTGTGTATGCATGTATGTTGGTGTGTATGTATACGAGAGAAATATCAGTAAAGGCTGATATCATGGATTCACTGCAAGTTTTGTTCTGTTTTCTTTCAGATCACCATGAAATGGTTGGCATGTTTTTTTGGTGGAACTGGCAGGACTTTCTATGAATATGTATTTTCTCATTGGAAGACATACTAAAGGTCCAAACATTTATGATTACTTTGCAGTATGTTATTAAAGCTTATCAAAATGTTGTTTAATGCTGAAAAGTAAATGCAGATGATCACAGCCATCCCTCTCTCTCTCTAAATAGATAGATAGATGAAGAGAGATGACTCTATCTATCTATCTATCTATCTATCTATCTATCTATCTATCTATCTATCTATCTATCTATTTCCTTCCCTTTCATAAACTTAATCTTCATCCCATCCATGCATTTTTTTCATGTTTTTATCTCAAACCTGTCCTGAAAAGTATGACAGGGTTGTAAAATAGACAACAAACTAAATATTGACAAAAATATTGCAATAGGCAGGACCTTTTATACAGTTCAGGAACAATCTAGTAAAATTTGCTGCATTATGTTACACAGTAAATATCTACACAAAGAAACAATATAAACAATTTCTTCTGATTAGAAACCTTGTATTTGTGTATGTGAAACTAGCATGTAGCAGTTTTCAAAATGACATGGTTAGAATGCCATGAAATAAATATTTTGGAAATAAAACAGTGCCTGTATTTAACGGCAATTAACTTGCATAGCCATTGTAATGGAAGGATTTGTCTTGAGTAAGTTAAGAGTAACCTACAAGTGTTACCTATCAATGTTGAAGTTTAGGTTGAACTGCAAATTAGCAAAAGAGGTTGTCACTGACTCAACTTGTACAGGAGGGACAAGAGGCAGAGAGAGAGAGACAGAGAGAGAGAGAGAGGGAGGGGAAAAAAATAAAGTACCATTCCTTCATTCACATTTTTTCCCCACCCCCCTCATCAACTCTCAAGAGGAGAGGGAATTTGTATTCTCCTCTGCAACCCATAGTCAACCCAACTGTTGCAGAACTGTGAATTGCAGGTCAGAGCAGAGAACAGCTACCAAAACAGACATACAGTACATTACTGATACTCAACTGATGGAGTTACCTCTACACATTTTTAAGGATCCATATAGAAAGGCGAAGGAAGGATTCCAGAAACGGGGTGGAGAAGAAAGGGGTGACTCATCAGGAACGGCTGGTCCTTACCTTTAAGATCAGATCGGTGTGATGTTGGTCCAGCATGTTCGCCTTGACAAAGGATGTGATGATGACTCTGCCGTATCTCCCTGGGGTCTGCAGGTCGGAATAGAGCCGGTGCTTGGATCGGTTCACCGGGAAGAGGCTATTGACCAGGTTCCTCTCAATCTTGGCCAGGCTGTGTTTGGGGGCCAGCAGGTGTTCAACGCTCTCCTCGATCTGGTACTTGCTGAAACTGGCCCCCAGCAAGATGGAGATGAGCACGGGCGCAGAGGCGAAGAAGACCGGGTGGCTGGCAATGAAGTGGCCGAGTCTGGCGAAAGACGTTCTCAGCCCCCTGTGCAAGACCTGCCGCAACATTCTAGTGCAGAAGCAGCTCAGGAGGGCGAGGTGCGCACGACGGAATCTGAAGCTCTCCCAGAGCCGAGGCAAAACCATCGGGGAGCCCAGGCAGGCGGGAGCTTCCCCTGCGGGCTGAAATTGACCGAGCAGGCAACTCGCCCTCCCCCTTTCGGCGCGGTGGGTGCTAAAGCTCTTTGCCTCCCTCCAGGCTGCCTAAGGGAGTTTCCCGGCGCCTCATTGTCTGACTTTAAACAACAACAGAGATTCCGAAGGGAGAGGGCGGGAAGAAAAAAAAAAAAAGAAAAGAAAGAAAGAAAGAATTGCGGGGGGGGGGAGTAAGGGGAGAGAGGAAGCCAAGATCTTATTGATGGCAACACCTATTTCTTTTCTCCGCTTCTTTTTATGGTGGCAGCTCTTTCTGCCAGATCAAGTGGGTGGGTGAAGACTGTTTATCCAGGAAAGATATGGGGGAATACAGAAGTGAGAGGGAGGAGGGGGGGGGGTCGGCAGACACACTTGCTGACTAACTCAGTTAAGCAGCCCGCACAGAGCAGAGCGGAGAGGGGCAGAGATGGGGAGGGAATAAAATGCAAATCTTGTTTTAAAAATGCCACACATCCAGTCAGCTTTGGGAGCACTGATCTTTCGGAGGCTGGCGATTTCTGTGGCCACCGCTGGCTTGTAGCTCCCGAGGAGACCCGAGGGCTACGGCTGACTACACACCTGCAGAACTGAATGAACGGGCTTCCTCCCCCACCCCTGCCTTTAAACGAGGCCAGGAAAGAGACTCGCCCCTTCCTCAGTCCAAAACCCCGAAGTGGGAGAGAATCGCCGTTTCAAAGCCCTCGCCGCCGCCGCCGCCGCCACTAGGGCTGCTGCCGGGGTTCAGGGTCAGCTTCATTCCCGGCTTTTTCATGACCGTTGTGGAGCTGTACGAGAGCCGGGGGAATGCCCAGGTGGTTCAGACTTGGCGACTAGGCGTAGGAGCGCCTTCTCGCCCCATCTCCCAAGGCTCTTTTCCGGCACGGGAATCTGGAGGGTCGCACTGGATTAATATTAAATAAGGGAACACGACCCCTCCCCGCCCCCCCCCCCAGAATGGGCAACTTAGCTGGAAGTCCCGGTTGCCAACTGCCAATTACCGGTGACCAATCGCCTCCCTAAATCGGAGCTTCCTTGTTCGCTCGGGGCTGTATGGTTTCAAGGGACCTATCCCACAACTGGGATTGCTGTAATTATTACTTTAAAAAACGACCGGATCCTCCTTCAGGTGAGATCCATGTCAGCGCCGGCGGCATGTCCCATCCAAGCGAAAGAGCTGCCCATCAGTGTCGGAAGATCACCCAGGAAAAGGGGGGAGCCGGACACCCAACCGATTCCTGACGCATGGCAAAGTTTTCTAGTCTCACCTTTGAAGCAGTCCCCGAAGAAGCACGTTTGGAAGAGGTGGACTTATCCGCACGCAGGCGAACGTGGCTCCCATTGTTTCCCGACCGGAGAAGCGCAGAGATACAATTTTGTGTATTTCATTGGTTTCAAGCGATGGCTCTTCTTTGTCAACGCATAGCGAGGATTCGGCGGTTTAAATACCAGGGACCAGAAACGTCTCGGCAATGCCGCCAATTCTCCTTCCTCACTTCCCTCCCACTTGCTTCTCTCGCTTGCTCTGTCTGTCTGGCTGCTGCTGCTTTTTTTTCCTCCTCTTTTCGCACTGATTCTGTCTGCCTCGATCTCTCGGTGCGACGCGGCTTCAGTGGTCTTGCTGGTGCGAAACTGTCCAATCTCTAGCCTAAGTGGGCATGTGCGAATGCTTTGCACATGCCCATTAACAAGGTGACGCCGCACAGAAGCCGGTGCCCTTAACCCTTTTCCCGGAGCTTGCCTAAAATCCCCCCTTTTCCCTCCAAGGGAAAAGGTGCTATCAAGCGGACGGAGAATGGAAGCCAGTCTTTGTGCCGATGAGCGCTTGCGCACGCAGGGGTCTAAAACCAATGCAGTAGAAGCGGGGGCTTGAGCATTACGAAAGAAGGAATAATAATAATAATAATAATAATAATAATAATAATAATAATAATAATATCTCTAAGAGAACAGGTGAGTGGAGATTAACATATAAAGAGAACAGGGGAGAGCAAGCCGAGGAAGTATTGCCCTCTGGGAAGGGCGGTAAGGAAGGCTTACACTGAAAAGCCTGGCAAACAGGGTGGGTTTTTATGGCTTCCTTCTAGGCTGAATTCGGAAGGCAATGCAGTCTCCGGATATGTTGGACAGCATCTCCAATCAGTCCAACAATTCTGGCCAAGGATTTCTGGGCAGAATAGCTTAGATCTGGACTGAGGAGCCTAGATCAGTCCCTCTCACAACCGAATTACCTGTGGGGTGTTAATGGCCAACAGTTGACTATGCTAGAAGTTGTAACTATTTCTAGAGGACACCAAGTTGAGGAAGACTGGTGTAGTGTGGTGTTTTATAGACAATTCCAGGTTGAGGGAATCCCTACAATATGCCTTAGGAAGAAGCAGCTTTCTAGACCCTGCCCCCTAGTCAGTCCAAGCAAGAGAAGGGGTGAGCAAACCAGCAGGCGAGGTAGAGGAGAAATGCTATCTCCCCGAAAACAGAGGGTTCATCAGCAGCTTGCTTGGAATGGAGAACGTGCCAGCTGCCACTTTGGTCTCCCTAGTGGCCCTATAGGGTATTTACCCAAATCCTATCAAGGTAGCAAGAAGGAGAACAAGTGGGTGCACAAAATCATTTTATGCAAGGAGCAGTTCCTCTGGACAGTAGCTGGGATTGGGTCCAGCAAATCCAATTCTCTCATCTGTCCTTCCAGAAAGAGAGAAATTGGAAATGAATAAGCATTATTCACCATGCTGGGGAGGAGAAACCATGGTTTGCATTTCTTTGCTGTAGGTAATCTTGTTTTACCTGAATCAGCAGATAGAGCTCCCCAGAGAGTGAGATATTGGTCAGAGAAAAGTAGCATCAACCACTTCTAACCACAAATACTTGCTCAGCTCTGTCATAGCACAGAGATCAAGAGAAGGAAAAAAGATGTGAAAGTGTAAAAGTGGGCAGTGCTCTTCTTGCACCTTTGCTATTTTCTTGGGTGACATAGCAGAGATACCTAATTGACTGAGGACATGTGCCAGGTGAATGTAAAACTCACTACTACATGCCTCAGTAATTGGCTTTTTTTAATGCAACGTCCTGATGACATTGCCTTTGTCTCATTCCCAACTCATAGCTGAGGCAGCTTAAGGTCATCGTTTGCTGTTCTTGTTTTTGGGGACATGATCTAGCGCACTTCATTCCCTATGTGTTTGCTGATGCTACCAGGAATCAGATCTGTCCAGCTCCTATCCTATCTGTCCACTTTAGGCTACTCTTCAGTCTCTGGGAAGTACACAACAATGTCTGCAGGAGATGAACAAAACATTATAATGTGAGCCTTACTCCTTTTGAATGTGTGTCTCAACTTACAATGTGAAGTTCCATCTGCTTGTTGATTTTGTTGATTTTGACCCTTCCTGTGGATGCTATTGGAAGTGTCTGACATGGCCATTTTTGCTTGGGCTGCAGAATTATTTGCCTATATAATGACCATAGTCCTTGTAAAGTTTTAAGTTGGCTGCTTATAAACAGGTTTATAAGACAATGGGTCTGCCACACTGTCCAGAGGTGTAGCAGAAATGAGGAAGTGAGCAAGAAGATGCGTTTGATGTTTCTCACTCTGCCTGTATTCCCATATATTGGATGATAGCTAAAGCAAATTAGAACCATGATGTCCAAAAAGAATGTGCGGCTCAGGAAGTGGCTGTTTCCTTTTGCTTGCTCACTTTCCTCCTTCCTGAGGGTATCACTGAATGGCTACATCAGAGTACCTGCCTCCAGCTCTTTAGCCAGCACAAAAGAATGCCAACATAAAAATTGCTACCTGCTTTGCCAAGCTATACTGTGCCATGGTAATGAGGCCAGCAACTGGTGCTATCCTTAGGATTGTTATTTGGGACAGGTTAATGAAAGGGGTTGCTGATCCCCACTGAGGATCATCTGTTGGAGGGAAAACAGCCACCAGTAGCTCTCTCTTAGATGGAGCAGAGTGGGGCTTGGTAAGTATAGGCAGGTGCTTGTAATGGTGTGTATTCAATGGCTGTGATTTTCAAGTCAAGCTGTTTCTCACAGGTCTAGTGTTCTTCTGAAAGAGCACTAAACTGTGTCCAAAAATAGCGCGGGTTACAAACTGCAAGCATTAAGGAAGAACATGGGATTAATCAGGAACCATAACAGTGAGCTCCATCCTCAGTGCGTGCTGCAAGGGAGTGGGCAGTTCACAGTGAGCCAGGTTCTGTCTTTGTGGCTGATAGCATGCAGAAGTAGCCCCTGGTCAAAGGCATCAGGCATGTGTGTGTGTGTGTGTGTGAAAGAGAGACAAAATAATCAATTCTATGGATCATCTGCAGCTCTTCCTTCACCATTCACTTGTTTGAAGTGCTGTCCTGGACTCTTTGCAGGCTGAGTGGGAGGTGTTACATATAAGTGATAGAAATTGGTTGGTACCAGTAGTCCCTCCTTATATAGTGGGATCTGACAATTTCATGAGCTCTGATAGCATCTCTACTCTTAGTACTTGCACTCAGCATCTAGTTCTACCTTATAAAATAGTTTTTGGATATCTGGATTCAGTTGTTGACCTTTGGATTGTAGTAAAGAGAGCGAGAGACAACATCATGCAAACTGAAGTCTGTCCATTACTGATATGAAATGTAGAAAATGATATCAAAGAACACAATATAATTTTTATATAGCCATTCTCTTTACATTTTTCATTGATATATTGAGATTTGTTATTATTTGATTTCGAAGATGTCAAAATCATATAAGGATGCTGTGATATGATAACTATAAAGTATACCTCCCACTGGGGCTACCCATATCTGGGCTGAAAAATGTGACAAGACCACTAGAAGGCACCCAGTACTACCTCTTTGCTGCCATCTTGTGGTGATTTGGACTTTTGTGGCACAGATATGATAGCTGTAGCCTTCACCTTATTCTTGTGATAACTGGAATGTCTCCTTGATTTTCTTACAAGGAATAATCACCAGTCACCCTCTTTAACTTAGATATGGAAGGAAAGGGGATTCTGAGGTGTATAGTTTTTCCAAATTCCCTGCAGCCAATTTGGACAGAGTCATACCTATGTCACCTTCACCTAAACAGGTAGAACAGGCACAACAGATATGCCATCGGGACTGATCAGCATAAAGCTCCAAACTTTCTGACAAGGTGAGTAAGCTAGAGAAATAAGTAGCAAAAGAAAAAGTGAAATAATTCAGTAGCTCTATAGTAGGCTAATACTTCTAGGAAAGATGTGACAATTGAATTTGTGGATATCGTTTTCCTAGTTGGAGGGAAAAACCCTGTTTCATTTTCTTAGATTACAACTTCAGATTGAAGAGATCCACAATTCATATATGACTTTCGTAGTTTTCCAGGTAAGTACAGTTAAAAAGAATGCATTTTCAATTCAGGGAATTTAATTAAAAAGATGATACATTGAAAACATATTTCTTACCCTCCTTGTTTGAGAGAACTTGTGGATTTTGACAGAATAATTTAGGTAAGTCTGAAACATTGTGAGAATGTTTGAAAAGTTAAAGATACCCTCCACTCAGGCTGCTTCATATTAGGCATTTTCAGTAATTTGTTCTTGTAATTGTTCCTGCTGCTAAAATATAAGAAATAAATTAATACACAGCTTATCTTGATGATCTACTAAAAGATACCGACGACTGCAATAATATGTTAGCAATTTTTTATTAACATTTTACTAAATCCCAGAATTACCTTGTTGAGGTTACGATGACCACAGGTGACTGAATGTTCTAGTCTTGGAACCCTCCCTACAGTATTTATTGGTTAAGCATTATATTGTTGATATCTAGTAGGATGTAAATCCAAATGAGCTTAAATATTGTATTGTGAATAATAATTAATTTTATTAATTTCATAGCAAAATGATTCTTAAATTCAGAAGCTAAATAGTGGTTTTATTTAAGATAATATGCAGACCTGTAGAAAAGTATTTCAAAATTATTCATTTCAGATTTAAATTGAATCTGTATATCTTTTTGGATTGCTTAGGTAACAGCTGCAGAATGCCATTCTAGGTATCATACTCTAGCAGAATGCATTCTATTATCAAATATACTGATACACTAAGTAAGCTGTACAGCAACTGTTCAATTACTTGAAAACTTACACTACGAATTAGAAAAAGAAAAGAATAGAATATGCAGTGCATTTTATAGAGAAATATACATATCATTTTGGAATGGGTATTTCACTTTCAATACTATCTTAACACAAAAGCACTGCAGTAGCTTTAAAGCAAATTCTATTTATTATTTATTTACGTTGAGAATACTATTTTATGTATACTTCAGATATGAATGTCCAAAGCTCCTAGCTTTATTTAAAAGGGAATAATAAGTGGTGAAATATTGAGAGTCCTATTAAAATATAAAATTAATTCTAGCAGATAAAAGCATCAATTTAATAATCACCAGAAAGTCAAATGACTTAAAACATTCAAAACAAGCTAAAGGAGGTATAACTAAAAGTTCACTGCAACAAAAAAGTTTTCAAGAACTAGCAAACCAACAGCAAAGAGGGAGACAAGCTTACTTCATGGTTCAACAAGTTCTATTTTCTAGAAGCCATCATAGAAAGTAATTGCTCACATTGTTAAACAATAACATGTAAAAACCATCTTAAAATAATTTATAAGAAGATTCAACTGGTAGGATGTGGGCTTTAGGCCATTTAGGGTATAAAGATAATGATCTACATCTTGAAGTAAATTGAAACAGACAATGCATTTCAAAACAAGGAAGTGATGTCATCCTTAAATTTAGCAATTATCAATATTTTAGTAACATAATTCTGCACTGATCAAAATTTCCAAATGTCTGCTTTCCTTGAATCTATTATATAGCCAATTCTCTGTATTGTATATTGGCAGGATTTATTTTATGTATTTTGGCTTGTTTGAATGTCACAGAACAGCAAGACAATGAACTGCTATTTATTCTGAGATTTAAACAATTGAAACTTTGATTTGTTGATAGTTTATGATTACTGATTTGTTCTAACCACATATTATCTATATATGGATCTAATTTATTCCACACTTCTTTTTCAATTCACTGAAAACTTACCATTCTGCACTGGTACAATACAAGACTAGTTAGAAAGAACAGCATTATTAGGTTAAACTATTTCCTTGCTGTCCCACCCCCCAACTGTGTTCAGTATCTTTTTCAGCACAAGGCAGACAAGGATACTGAACCTACATTTTTGTACCCACAAAGTGCAAGTCTAATTCTGCTCAGAAAAATACACACAGACAAAACACACCTCTTAAATAAGCACACCAAATTCCCCTCAAACAAATATTCAGAAGAAAACAAAGCCAACACACATTATATGGTAAGCAGGTAGAAAATTCCACAAACAGGAAAAAATGTTCTTTATAACTGTTGCCAGATACAGGTACATCCAGAAGTGTAACCATCTCCTTACCTCTGGTCATAGGCCAGTGCTATCATTTTTCTTCCAAATGTTTTGCCCTTTTTTTTAAACTGAATATCCAAACTATTAGGATATTCAGCTGTACGTAAGCCTTGTTGCTTCTCCTAGCCCATTCTCTTTTTCTTGCCACCACCCATTATCCGTAAACACCATGCTCCATTGTAACACCCCAGAAAAGATACTATTTTACAGAGCAGTGAGATAGAATGGAGGATCTCAGAACAGGAGAGAAATATTTCAAAATGCCCAAATGCTCCTTGTAAATTTTAATCACCCAACACAGTGACTTTTGCTTTCAAGACAAATGTTCAAGACTTTTCCTCTACATAAACAACTCAAAAAATAACATAGCAGATAACAGGAACAGAGAATGGAAACAGGCTTGCACAAAGTGAACTGATGCGAAGTTGAGCTAGGGCAAAGGTGAAATTAGGATTGGCAGGCTTGCTCTTCCCTGTTCAAGCAGCACCCTGATTGAGCATCTCTCCCATCAGTAGGTGACATTAACCAGAGGGAAAAGAAGGGGAGAGGAAGCAAGAAACAGGAGATCATGGCACATTCACCAGTGAAGACACATAATTGGCACAAAGTTATTGCAGATGCTCCAGATGGTGGCGTAAATCATCCAGACAACCAAATTGTGATGTCAGTGGTTTTTTGCTGATACAATGGAAAGGGTAGCTCTTGAAATCATTAGTGGGGAAATGGCTACTTTCTCATTTGTGGAATTTAACTGGTAGCATACTTTCCAGAAGGCATATATTCCATTCATCAGAGAAATGAAACCTTTGGATCTATCCAATTAAGCAAAATATTTTTGTTCATGCTTTTTAATTAATGTTTTTTAAATGAGAGAACTTGCATGCTTCTTAAATGCTAAAATATATACACATATACACACATACCAATATACAATTTTAGAGACATTTACTTGTCATATTAGTTTTGGAGCATTTAATTTCATATGACTTTTTCCCCCCCAATAAACTTAAATATGACAAACAGGAGAGGGACGAAGGGATTAAAAATAAGATGCTTGGCAGATTGCTGCAGAAAATGGAAAACATGGGCACAACTTTATTGTTTACAGCAGACATAGTTGTGGGACACTATAGGGCACATATCTAAATAATGTAAATTGTCAGCTTTTCTGTTGGTTACATCATGGTTGTCAGCATACTTCTGTGTGAGTTAGTCATGTACTTGCCACAGGGGATGGAGACTGGTCATCAAGACCCCAACTGGGCTGGCTGTGAGAACATCTCAAATGTAGACCCAATAATTAGGCTAGGGGTACATTCCCACAAAACATGGTGGCTTCAAATACCTACTCTTCCCCTATTCTTTTCAAGTACTATGTGACCTCAGGAAAGATTTTCCATCTGATATGCCAGAACCATATATTTACCTATGCCCATCACCGTTGCACTGGGCAAAAGCAGACCACAAATAAATTGGGGTTGGGATTGGTCTTCATAAAGCAGCTGTTGAGTTGGAAAAAAATCTTTGTGGTTTAAAATATTGATTGTGCTTCTTGGTTCACTTTTTCATTGCAAGCTCTGACCACCTGCTTTAGTTCATAGTCTATAGTCCATAATTTTCTTTTCTTTTAGAGTTTGCAGACTAAATTAACAGCTCCCTCAGAACTTGGTGAGTAGACTGGCTTCTTTCAGCATGCTTCTCACCTTCTTTGTCAGGTAATTATCCTTTCTGTCTGCCAGTCCATTTTGCCCTGGGTCCTGTAATCTGGTGCTTAATTATACCTTGTTCCTTCAGTTAGTCCATGCCGCTTTGTTCACGTATTCTCCTCCATTTGTTACTTCAGAGGGTCATTGGTTTGCACTATTCCGCAGCTCACTGCTGCCATGTACTCTCAGTTTCTCCTACCTCTCATTTTGTGTTTCGTGAGGAACTTCTTGGTACAGCTGGTGATCTTGGGTGTCATCTCTTTCTGGTGCACTAGCGGTGGCTTTTACTGCATCATTTCTTCCAAAACACTGCAATAGTCAGCCTTCCAGATTTAGCAGTCTTCTCTGGGAAACCTGTTTTTTGTCTCTTTCCCTCGGGTGCCTCAGTTATGAGAGCTATCATCTCTGCTTTTGTCTGCTTTCTGTGTTCTCATTCCTCCTTTGACATTTGTCAATCAGTTTGCCTCTTACGTAGACTAGTGTAAGTTCACATTCTGGTCTCATCTCTAGGTTATTTATTTATTTTTTAGATTGTTATCTCACCTTTTTTTCATATACAGCTCAATTTGGCAAACATCCTTCCTCCTCCTAGTTCCCCAGAACAACAACCCTGTGAGGTGAGTTGGGCTGAGAGTAACTGGCCCAAAGTTACCCAGCTGGCTTTCATACCTAAGGTGGGACTGGAACTCACAGTCTCCTGCTTTCTAGACCAATACTGTAACCACTATCCCAAACTGTCTCTCATTTATCATTTATTAGGAGGCTATATATTTCTGCAAGGAATATAAAACAAAGCAATTACGCAATTATCTTTCATTTCCTTTCCCATTCTTCTGAGCTGCTGTGTGGGTTCCAGCATCAAATGCAACTGTTCCTGCATACCTTGGGACTTTTGTAACCTCATCCATACAGTTTCTGGAGCAGATAAAATTCCATGGTTAAAGTAGCCTGCTCATGCAATCTCTATAAACATCTCCACTTTTCTCTAGCTGTATTTTCCTTTCTTATATTAATTAGCTGTTCATCCACAACAGACAAGCCATTTACAGTTCTTGCCCGTCTATCTCTCTTGTCCAAACTTCAGCATTTTCTGCGGGGGTCTGTCTGTGTAATTATTTTCCACAGATCATCTTTAGAGAGCAGCATTTCCATTCTAAATTTCCATAGCTAGTAATTTTTACTGTTTAGTTTTGCCAATTGTGGGTTGTAACTTCTGTGAGCCACAGTATCTTTGAGTCAATTATTGTTATGTTCAATATTTCACTGGGTCAGTCTTTCAATAGTTAAGTTGGTTTAAATTTACAGACTTACAAACTTGTTTGGGCCACATAACTTGTTAAGCAGAGCGTTTATTTCTGAGTCTAGTGCTGGGTGTGTATCAATGAGAATTAGCAGTATTCTGAGATGATTCAGATATAAAAGAAAAATACCTCTACCAGGTTCAGTATCACTTCTGAGGTACATAGAAGGAGATTACTTCAACTAGTATCTCTGATGGAGTTGGATAATAGACAGCACTTACTGAGAGCGATGAGGGAAAGTTTCCATCATGTATCAATCTGGGAGTGGGACATAACTAACCTTCCTTTTGATCTCTCCTTGTGAATATACATGAATGAGGACTTATCGACTTTAATAACAAAGCAGTCTTGATCTGGCTCCTCTTGACATTCCAATATGTTGTTGACTATGTTCTAGAGGGGAGGGAAAAGATTTTCAGTCATATATACATATAGTATACAGTATATTGGTGTGTATGGAGTGTGCAGGGAGGGGTAGGACCTCTGGTGGAGAGGCCTGCCATGCCCTTTCTAGGGCTGCTCGTTCACCTTTGGACCCCACCTGACACTCAGCTCTCACCTGTGGTTCCAAATAGCTGTAACACATGCAGCGGCCACACCATCTTAAATCATCTTGGCAGATGGGCCAAACCAGGT
The DNA here is from genome assembly GCF_059951505.1 of Python bivittatus. NCBI lineage: Eukaryota > Metazoa > Chordata > Lepidosauria > Squamata > Pythonidae > Python > Python bivittatus. The sequence continues at coordinate 31,263,814 of NW_028277074.1, forward strand.
GAGGGTAGCTGATGGGTATTCGACTCTTGGTGAGATTTGTCTATCCCAGCATGTGACGTCTGACCCTGGCAGATTGAGTGGAGGAGACTGATCAATGTTCCAAGAGTCAAGAAGACAGACCCAGCAGGTGTTGTGGAGTGCTAATAGCACAACAAGACACTTAGACATCCTGGTCCTCTACTGCAGCAGGAGAGGTCTCCCTGTGCAACAGCCATTCCACTTAAAACTCCATTACACACAGGTTTCTGTTGTGCAGTTCATCTTCATTTACAACTCAACTGCAAATCATCTCAGTCCAAACCTAATTTGTTGAGCCCTGTGGTGATGGGAGAGTAGCGAAGCAACAAGTGGAGATGACCAATGGCAGTTGTAGTCACAAACCCGCATGTGGGTGGCCCTTGGACCAGTGGTCGTTCATCTCAGTACCCAGGGCAGCAGAAATATCCAGCAGCATTCAGGGCGATGACTGGGCAGCCCTTCTAGGATAGCACTGCCCACCCTCACATGAGGGAGGAGGTTAGAAAGTATACCCCAAACGTTGCCTGCCCTACAATATCTGGTTAGCTAACTGTGACTAGCAGATCATCTACTTAGTGGTTGAGCATCAAGAAAAATGAATACCGCCCCCCCCCCCATTTTTGGAGCCTGGAATGTCTGCACCTTGCTGGATAGAGACAAGGTGTCAAGCCCTGAAAGACTCATAGCAGCCGAACTTCACCGTTATAGCATTGACATTGCTGCACTCATTGAGACCAGGTTGGCAGATGAGGGTTCGTTACAAGAAGCAGTGAATGGATATATGTTCTTTTGGAAGGGGAAACCACAGACTGACAACAGGATTCACAGAGTAGGTTTTGCAATCAAAACTGCTCAGCTGAATGCATTATGAAGTTCCGCTTTCCTCTCAGCAAGTCCCGGTATATCACCATTGTCAGCGCCTACACACCAACTCTTATGAGTCAAGGACTCATGACCCAGGCCAAGTCCAATGTTTCAAAGATGTATTTAATGAAAAACTCTCTGGCAATTTACTGCTTGCAGGAACCTGTTCTGAAAAGCGAACACAGTTTAAAATGTCATCACAAAGATTGCAATAACTGTACTCAGGCTGAAAACCCGGGCGCATCAAGACTGGTTTGATGAAAACCACAAGAACATTTCAGCAGGCCTCCAGGCCAAGAATAAGGCCTAGGCAGACTGGCAGAACAATCCATCATCTATCTCAAAGAAACATGAGTTTAAGGACCCGCAGTCCAAAGTACAGATGGAACTGCAAGAAATGCAGGATGAGTGGTGGCAGAGAAAGGCTGAGCAAGTGGAAGGCTATGCAGATGTGCATCGAGCAGAACAAGCCTCTTTGTTCTGTCTTTATTGACCTGACAAAGGCATTTGACACTGTAAATAGGGAGGCTTTCTGGATCATCCTGAGACATTATGGATGCCTGAGGAAATTCATGAAGTTGATTCAGCTACTCCATGATGGAATGACAGGACAGGTTCTGTACAATAGTGATACCTCAGGTGCATTTGCCATTTTCAATGGGGTAAAACAGGGTGGTGTGCTAGCCCCAGTCCTGTTCAATCTGTTCTTCATTGGCAGGTTGTCATATTCTGTCCAGGGTCTGAAGGAGGGAGTGTACATTAGGTACCGATTGGACAGCTCTCTCTTTGACTTTCACTGTTTGAACACACGGATGAAGTGCCTCCATACAGTGATCCAAGAAACCCTCTTTGCTGATGACTGTGCTCCTGGCACACAAAAGCAGTGATCTACAGTTGATGCTAAACAAATTCTCAGATGCTGCTATGCTCTTCAGCCTGACTATCAGCCTGAACAAGACTGAAGTACTTTACCAGCTTGTGCCCAAATACCAACCCTGTAGAACCAAAAATCACTGTTGATGATACCCAGCTGACAAAAGCTTCAAATACTTGGGAAGCATCATCTTGAATGATGGGTCTTTAGATGAAGAAATTGACTCCAGGATCAGCAAGGCCAGCCAGCACTGGAGCAGCTGTGTACTAGATCAACAACACAGTTAACACAACATCTGCATCTCCACAAAGCTGAAAGTCTACAGAGCTGTGGTTATCCCTTCTCTCCTATATGGATGTGAGTCCTGGACTCTGTACTGAAGGCACATCAAACAACTGGAGAAATTTCACATGTGTGGTCTGCTCCATTCTCAGCATTCATTGGGAAGACCGTGTCTCCAACGTGGAGGTCTTGGATTGCGCAGAGTCTACCAGCATTAAGTCCCTGATTATCCGAGCCCAGATGTGGTGGGTGGGACACGCCATCAGAATGAATGACCACCGTATGCTTCATCAGTTGCTCTATAGTGTACTGGAGTCTTGGAAGAGACCTCAAGGTTAACCACACAAGCGCTACAAAGATGCTGTGAAAGAAACCCTATACCACTCTGACATCCAGGCAAGGGAACTAGAAGCTGCGGCTGCTGACAGAATCTGCTGGAGAGCCCTGTGCTATGAAACTCCATTGGCTTTCAAGATAGGTGCTGCCAAAAACTGATAGAAAACCATGAGCATTGTTACAGAATAAAACCCACAGTTACTACAATGACCCCCATTGTGCTAGACTCTGCGCTTCCAGACTGGGACTGCAGGGACACCTCTGTGTCCACAGATGAACTGCACAACAGTGTTGTGCAGCGAACCTGAAGGACTACCATATACTATAGTTCACTAACGAGTGCTATAAATGACTAGGCTTTTGCAGAATGGTTATACACTCCACTAGGCAGATATCCTGAAATATGCATCCCATATTTCATCTCTATTGCTGAACGGGGAACTGGCATGAGATGTGGCTTCTGCAATGAGTTCTAAAAAAATATGAAGAAAGTTTCTCTGCAGGTGAAGCCCTACATGACAAAATGTGTCCTTGAACAACTAAGATGTCAGTGGCATAGCGCTGAATCACCCTCCGACCAAAAGAGTACTGTGGCGTATGCCAGAACTTTATAAGTGCCTGGATTTGTTGAAGTGATTGCTTGAATGTATTATTAATTTTGATTATGTTGTACTTCATTTTATCATCCCCTTCTCTGAGAAACAGGTAGCATTCTACTGAATTGGTAAGTGTCATATCTTTTAGATATTCTCTTTACTGAGTATAGTATTAATGAAGTGCTAGAACCTGTGAAACCTATGTAACTGTAGTTCTTCAATCCATGGCCAGGTATATAACAAATAGCAGCTTATCACAAACTGTGTGCAGGACAATTGAAAGCCTATCTCCTTGGAGGTATAATCTCCTGAGTTCAATGTGGTTTTCTCCCAAATAAGGATGTAAAGTTTGTTACCTTTAGTAATTGAGGTTTTTATATGTCTACAGATAAAAATTTAGTAAAGAAAGCTATTAGGAAGTATGATGAGAGAAGGGGAAAATCACAGGACAGAAAAAGACACAAAATAAAATAGAATGCCTGCAGAAAATGAAAGAGAAGACATTTGGGAAAAAATGGAGAGAGACAATTTCATATCTTCCCCACACTTGTTCTTGTAGACAGGTTGGCTCCATCTGTCATTTCTTCCCAGGGGTCCTTCCAACACTAGGAACCACTGTTATAAACAAATAAAATCATGATGATTATTATCAAGTAGGCTAATATGGATTTGTTTCAGAAAATTGAAATGCAACTTATTGAATGTCAAGTGCGATGCTCATTGCAATCTTTGACAAATATCTGCCTATTTGGACATCACAACTTTTACCCTTTGCACTGAAAAAAATTGTAAATCTTTTCGGTAAACGATTTCTTACATCCATTCAACAGCGGACTAAATAGCTAGGTTCTGATGTTCAGCTCTAGATATCTATAATGTATCAGTGTACATAATTACCATATTAATTTCCAGTATCTGCTGTATCGATATGCTGATGTATCTTTATAAGTTTCATATCATGAAGAGACTCATATTTGGGAAGAGAAAGCCACAGAAGTCAAGCATATAGGGTTTTTTTTCTTTCTTTCTGGGACGATCATTGACTTAGGATGCTTTTTTGGCTAAATGTGTGATGGAATGGAATTATGAAGGCCAAGCTCAGGGAGATAAACATTTTCTTAGCTCACCAGAACCGTGTGGGAGGAACAAGAGGATGAGACTGGCACCTCCCTGAGGAATTCACGCTGTTGTGGCTGGAGGACTTTGGGAACTGGGGGTTGAGTCTGGGAAGATTCTTGCTAGAGGTTGTAGCTAATAAACATAGCTGGACTGAATTGGCATTGTCTCTTGGAGTTCCTTGGGCTAGGCCTGACAAAATGTCCTTTAAATAAAAACACTACTTAAAAGAAGTGCTGATTATGTTGTTAATTATCATGATCTGTGTGGTTATGATGTTCTAAGGTAGTTGCCTTTGTTGTCATGAATGGAAAGAGTTATTGGCTTGAGTTATAATTCAATTCTAAAACAGAAAGGTATTGAGATTACACAGGTTAGCCTTATAACGGTTATCTCTCTAGCTCAGTATTGTCTATTCTGGCAGAGGACAGCTCTAAGGTGTCAGAGGCCATTCTTATCACTTGTTACGTAAACCATGGAGATGATAAGGACTGAATCTAGATTTCACTATGTGAAGCAGAGTTCATCTCTGCACATTCTTATATACAAATAGGCTGCTGCCTCATTCTGCCTTTAGTTCTGGGCAGAATTCTGCAATGTGAATCCATGAATTATGCTCTGAAAAGAGGATGGCATTTACAGCACATTGTAGCACATTGTCTATGTGGAAGCAAATATGCAGGGCTGTTCTTTGAATCCAGATAACATTCCATCATTACTATATGCACATTTCTATAGGCAAAAGGAAGTTCAATTTATTTACTTTTCTGTACATCTGTGTGCAGATGTTTTTGAACAGAGGGAGATCTCATAGAAGCGTGTGCAGCTGGAATTTGTATTCTAACATATGTCTTCTCTATTGCATATGGAAGGGCTTATTTGTGGGAAAGCAAAATGTAGCTCATCCCAAGCCTTGGTGAGCCAACATTGTAAAATAGCATTTGGGCAAGTGAAAAAAAATTAGAAAAATATATTGTAATCTTCACACTCTGGGTTACCTTTTGATTAAAAAAGTAATGGAACAGGTGATAAGTATCACAGTTTTATTTGGTATAGACTGGGCCTTTCCAAATCCACTATTTAATTAAGAAAACTGGATACACAAAACACACATATATTTCAGCTATCATCAAATTTGTCTCTGTTAAGCTATTTAGTATGAACTAGCTGTCTATTCTGGAGATGTCAGTTTGGGGGATAGAGTAATATAGAGATCCAGCAAACAAATTCTGTGAAATTCTACTGAAATAATAGAAAAGGCAAATAATAGTATTTTCAAAAATGGTACTCAGGTAAGGATGTTATTTAATAACAAGATGATTAATCCACCTTTTAATGGCAGTAAACTTAGATTTCACTTTCAAAGAGAAAGAAAAATATTTATATTATTTATTCATTTTATTGCTTAAGAGCACAGAATGTTTTACAAAACACTTAATGACATCTCTGAATCCTAGAAACATTACTAACTTAATTAAAAACATGAAGAGATGGCAGTGCAGTGAGATGAGGGCACTGGAAATTGGAGGCTGACAATATGAAGCATGTGGAAAATGATGGAAAAAAAGCAGTAAATAAAGCAGGAGAAGACCCTTGAAAGGGAATATTTTTTAAAAAGGGAACTATCAACCACTTTAAACAGAAGACCTTAACAGAAGTTACAGTACATCAATTGCTAAAATAATATTTTGCTGAATTGTGTCACACAGAATTTGGGAGCTAAATTTGTGAGTTGGGAGCACCAATATAGAGGTATATGGTATCTAATGTAAGATGTATATTAGTGATTTTTTTTTCTGGATTTTGGGGTACAACTCAATATCCAAACCAGTCAGTGGACCACAGGTAGCTTTCTGGTGACATCACTGCAAAATAAAAGACATTTTTCAAAGAGGGGAGTGGTGGTGGTTCCTTTCAGGGGCATTCTAGTATCACCCTTAAGTTTGCACTTCTATACCCAAACTCTTGCAGCTGAAAATATGTTATTTTGTGCCAAGAAAATTTTAAAATGCTTCACAATTGTGAATGGGTGCTAGTAGATTATATGTGGGCTGTGGGTTGCCTTCTCTCTTCTGAAGATAGATCGTTACGTGATCATTACATCCAGAATCTAAGTGACCTTACAGCACTACTGATTCTGGTAATGGGTTAGATTTTCCTAGAGTATAATGTGACTTAACTGTATATGAGGCCTTTTATGTCACAGGTTTCCTTATAGAAATAACTAATATTCCTCTTTCCTGCACATCAGATAATGCAGTTACTCTTTTAGCATGTAGAATTGCACCTAAATTTATTCCCACAAGGAAAGCAGCAAGTCTTTGTGCTTGAATACACTAAGTGCTAATACACTAAGTAAATATCAGTGTTTTAGAACATACATATTTTGGAACCGAAGTTTAAACTACAACATTTTGTGTGGTGCTTCAGTACTTTTCCTATCTTCAACTTTACTTTTTAATAGGTCATTTAAAAAGTAACCAGAACACACACTGAAATACATTTCCCTTCCTGAAACAATATATGTTGCCTTCCTTTTTCTGCTGCTGTCTAGAAAAACTTACCTGCTCACATGATATATGATTATCTTCCATTTTTTAACTTGGCATACAAACAAAATCATGCACTCCAGTTAAGCAACTCTTTTCTAGGGATTATGCCACTTGTAATAATGCTGGATTCCAACAGTATTTCAATCAAAACAACTTCAGTAGACTTTGGATAGTCTGTGGATAAACTGCATGTTGGGAACTAGGCTGTTTGAAGGAAGAGTATGTTGTTAATTTGAAGTCCTTTGTTTTGAACACACTGCTCTGGTTCTTTCTCCCCAGAGTTTAATGTAGCATTCAAAAAGATATTGTTTACATTCACAGCCCGCAGTTATGACCCAAGTGGAGCCAGTGTCCATAAGTAAGAATATATAAGTACCATTGCTCAACCACATGATAATATTGTTAGATACCTTTGATGTTTGTTTCATTTGTTTGAATCAGATGGGAAAAGTTAGATAATAAATCTTTAAATAAAAAGTATAAAAAGTGAGGATTTAACTTTGCCACTGTCCAATGTACTTCAATGGTCTGTGCGTGAATTTAGACCTTTCATGAATACAAGTTATGCTAGAAAATGCTATAACTGTACTGACAGAGCACATCTGAGAAGGAATGCAATGACTGTTCTTTTTATCTTTCTGCTAAGCTGAACTGTGTGCAGGCTTTCACTGTAGATGAGGTTCCACACCAATGCTTTTAAAAGGTGAGATGCTGATAGCAGAGTTACAGCTATAAAGTTAACACCCATGGATGATGAATGTGGTGAATTCACACCTTTTAGTCTTATTCAGCATGCAATTAACACACAAAAATGGAATGAGGGCTCTCATACCTCTTGTGAAGTAGATCATGCCTCAATAAGTAGGTTATCCCTCACTTGTTCCTGCACTCAAATTGCGGTCTGTAGGGTGAGCGACTATTACCAATAGCGCAGATGGCAGTAGGTTGTTTTAAAAGAAGAATCTATGTAAGATGCAGTAAGTATTCTTAATGAAGAAAACAACAACGATATGATTCTATAACTTTATCTCTATTTGCGTTTTGAAAGGGGTAGTCCAAACCGATAATAAGGGGTTATCGGACCACCAGGAAATGTGTCCAATCTACTGCTGGTTGAAGACATTATAGTTTTTAGTTTCCACTTTGAAACAAAACAGTTATGAAAAGTGTAGCGTTCAAGGGCATGAGAATGTAACCAAATATCCTTCTAGGAATGCTAAAAAGAAATATTCCACTGCTGTAGATATTCCCAAGCTCCATAGTGATCTCATAAACATACGTCCTCACAAAACAGAGTATTATTTTGGACAGATATATGCATTTCACAAGATTGGGTATTATGTCTAAATCTTGGTGATTTCTCATAGAAGAATATGTGCTAGATTAAATGTGCATGAGATTTTTAATGTATCCATTGGATTTTGATTGCATTTCTACACCCCTTTTTGTATGTGTTTCCAGCTCTGCTTGCTGACACTCATTTTTATGAAAGAAAATCAAATTGTGAACGAAGACATGCTTTCTGACTGACAGCCATGTGACTGGAAATGGGAAAACGCAGCATTCACAAACCCTTGAATGTATTACTCTTGATTACTTTATTGCTTCCAGGATCAAGAATGTGTTCCTGATATTCAAAACAGGTTGCAAGCTGATGTGTGTATATATATGATCCTTCATGTTCAAAATAAGCTTGTAAGATCATGTTAGAAACTGTTGGATTTAAAAATAGAGTCAAAATATATTTCTATTTATTTTTTATCTTTAACTACAATGGCATCACATTTTACTTTCCTTGATAAATTGTATTGGCTACAGAATTTTAGAAAAAAAATTTTTTTTTAATGCTGAATGGATAGATCTTTAGTTTATGTGTTTATAAAAATTCTGTAAAAATAAAGACTAGTTATGACATTTTTTTCCTTCTTCTTTCCCACTTGGCTATTGGATTTTATTTCATGCCTTTTGGTTGTTTAGATCTCACCATTTCATATGATAAACTTTCTCATAAAATATGGATGAAATACAAACACACATAATTTGCAAGTTTCCAGATACATGGAATGGCATCACAAGTCTAAATATAAAATATGTTATAACAAAATATAACATGAATGCACTGAGAATGTGAAGAATATGTTTTATGGGATTTGTAGCTTCTGGGTTATTCAAGAGCCAGGTTAATATATTGCAAAGCGCCTTTCTCATTTGCTTTAATGTCCACTAAGTAACTTTGAGAATCAGTTTTATTGGATCAGTTGCCGTACTGCTCACAAACTAACAGCATGCAATATCAATAAAATACTATGCTCAAGACTATTAATAAAACACACGCACACACACACAAACAATACTAGGATCTAGTCTTGGTATATTTGGAGAAGAATATTTTGCCAGATTAGTTAACCTTTTAGGGCAGTGTTTCTCAACCTTGGCAACTTTAAGATGTGTGGACTCAACTCTCAGAATTCCCCAGCCAGCATGCTGGCTGGGAAATTCTGGAAGTTGAAGTCCACACATTTTAAAATTGCCAAGGTTGAAAAACACTGTTTTAGGGGAATGATTAACTGTTTCTCTCTCTCTCTTTCTTTCTGTCTCTCCCTTACTATTCTCTGTCTTCCTCCATTCCTTCTTCCCTTTTCTTCCTGGAGGAATTTACCCCAGTGCAATTATCCAAAGGAAAAAAGTACTTCTAGTGGAGAAAAATATTCCCCTAGGACCAATGAAAGAGACTTTCCCAGGCTTCTGACTGCTAGAAGTGTGGAGAATTCCCAGACAGAACTGCCAACTTTGGAAATCGTAGTCCCAGCACATCTGGATGGTGCCAAATTGGGGAAGGCTCAGGGGAAATTGAGAAATAGACTTGAGATTCAAGTCAATGGACCAGTCCGTTATGGAGATCTACCCTCTCCATAAAATACTTGTACAATACCATTGTGAACATAGCATATATGTTTGGTACATAGAATAATCTATGTACCATATATCAGCATTATACATAGGTCATCTCGATAGCAATGATCTAAAGTTGTTGCGCACTATTTTTATTATTCATTCCTATTTAATATTTTTTTAAAATCAGCTTTTGATTATTTGTTTTTTTCTCTCTCCCCTCCCTTTTCTGGCAATTAACTAATTCAATGAAGTTGGAGACATCTTAGAAATTCTAACCTTATTTCCATAAAAGTTGGGCCACTTACTGAACTTGAAATCCTCCTCTTCCTTCAGTTTTGCTATTTGTTTTATAAAACACAAATCCTTAATTGTCCTTTAGTGATTTTACTACTTCCATTTAAACTAGTAAAAAAAAAAAGAATATTAATTACAAATAAATCGATGAGAACCAGGATTTGATTCTTATTTGATGGTTTCAATAATCATTCAAAAGCAGAGGTTTGAAGATCCTTGGCGATTACTCAGAGAAAATGTCTGTGGTTTACATGCCCTAGGTGGCTATAAATGTGGATTGACTGGATTATTTTTAGACAAATATAAGGGGATTTTCAGAGTTGAGAAAGAAAAGTTTTCAAAATATGAAAAATGAGGAACAGATGGATATTTGAGTCTTATCTCTTAAGTGAGGCATCAGTCTGTCCATTAGAAATAGTTCAAACAACTCATAGAGACTCCCCTTAAGGAACTCACTAATGAAAGATGATTGGAGTATATTTATTCAGTTTCTAAGATTCTACAACATAACCTCTTTTTCCTGGCATTAAACCCAATTAATGAGACTTAGTGTGAATCTTGCTTTCTTGGTCATGTGTTGCTGTTAGGGGTTTAACAACTTAAGTAATTTGGGCTTTTATATCACCATGCTTATAAAATAAGCTTATAATTATTTTTCTTTCCTTCAAGCACCTACCTTAAGAATACTGCCTTGTAAAAGTTACACTCCTAATCTTAGTGTTCTTTCTCCATGCATTCTTAAAGTAATCTGCTATCCATAAAGTGTGTTTTCCATAAAGTTTCTGCTATCTCAAAAAAAGTAATTTGGCTCTGAACAGAAAGACATGTAAAGATTAAGAAAACCGAGTAACATTTTTGTTTTTATTCTAAAAGAGTTCTTCCTAGGCTACAAAGCAGGGAAATATATTAGGCTACTTGTGATCCAGGAGGGAGAGCTGACTCTACTGAGATCCCGAATGACAGGACTACCGAAGATGGTTTCTTCAAGTGAAAATACTGAATACTCTTGGGGTTGCAAATGTTGGGAGAACAAAGACAATAGAAACTGGGAAGAAGCAAGAAGAATGGCATTCTGCAAACAGGATTATACTTCTAAATATGATTCCTTCCGTATTCTTGCTGAGAATATACACACAGCAAAAGATGTTAGGAGTAAGTTACTGTTGCCTGCATGATTCTGATCTTTGTAAGTGTAGATACCTCACAGCATCTGAATATTTTTTTCTATAGCCTTCATTGCTACTCTACCACATACTACTCTGCGGCATATTTCTTGACTGCTGTTTCCTTTACTGCTGAGTGTGTGTGTGTGTGTGTGTGTGTGTGTGCGTGCACCTCATGTGCCTTTGAGTCAGTCTTGACTCTTTGTGACTACCTGGACTAGTCCCTGCAGTTTTCTTGGCAAGACTTTCAGAAGTTTTTTGCCATTGTCTTCTTCCTAGGGCTGAAAGAGAATGATTGGCTCAAAGTCACCCAGCAGGCTTCGTGCCTAAGACAGGACTAGAATTTTCTGTCTCCCGGTTTCTAGCCTGGTGCCTTAACCACTACACCAGTTAATCCTAAAAGGCAAAAGCTATCCATCACTTCAATATCATCATTGTCAATCCTAAGGCTGGCTGCCATATCTCTTGTCATTCATTTGGTCTTCTTTATATTTAACCTTAACCCCATTTTTTCACTGCACTCCTTGAAATTCATTATTAGAGTTGCAGAGCATTTACATTTTCAGCTATCAGTAGTAGTCATTAGCATAATGCAGGTTATTGATGTCTTAAACTTCCTCCAATTTTAAAGCCACACTAATCTTTTAAACCCCTCAATATATAAATAGCATATAGGATTGCACCATAGAACTGAGAAATTAAATGCCATAAATAGTATTTGTGTAGAATCTATATGAAACTCTGGCATAGAAGATTTGGGCACAGAAATATAGAAAGTATTTCAAAATTAATAAAAGGCAGTATAACCAGGGCACTGAAAGTAAAGCCTTGAAAATCTGAAGACAAATGTACAGATTGTGTTAAGGTCAATGTAACTCAAGCCATTACTGCTCATCTAAGGGAAAACAATCAAAACTGTCTAAATCTGATTAATTCAGATTGATATGGACCTTTAACCCTTAATTCCAGAAAAGAATTCTTATCTCTTGACATTTATTGATATTTTTCAAAATACGTTTTCACCTACCTACTTAAAGGTGACCTTTTAGCAGAGCTAAAAGAATATATTCTAAGAATGAGCCATACATTTGGAAGGAGACCTGAAACTTTGCAAGAATAGATGGAAAAAGAAATGGAAGCGTATTTGAAAGAACATGGAATAAACATACAAAAACAATTCCATATACTGCAAAACAAAATGGTGTGGCAGAAAATTACCATAAATAACCAGCAGCCTGCTTCTCAATGCTCAGATGGCACAGCAATATTGGAAGAAGCAGTGCTGGCTGCACCATACCTGGTAAAAGACAAAGATGCAACATTTGAAATATGGAATGGACCAAACCAAATGGAAAACAAGTTATAGTCTTAGAGTCCAAGGAGTATGCCTATATACCTAAAAAGAAAAGGAGAAAATTAAATTCCAGAAGTGAGAAAGGCATTTTTAGAGGATATTGTCAAGCGCTCTGAGGCTAGCAAACTCAGAAAACAAGAACACTTGGAATTGTGGAAAGATCTTTATTGCTGGTAGGGTAACATAGCAGATTTTGAAAACCTACCAAAGAAATTCACTTGCCCAACTTATACCTAGTGTAATTAAGATGAAGTTATTCTTTCTCACACTTCCCTTTTCCTCTGGACTTAAGAATCTGTTCTGTAATGTCTCTGTTACCCCCTCTTGTCTTGCATCTACTGTGTCCTATAGTCTGTTGGGCATTCCATCATGGATATGAATTAGGATGCAAAAGATACATTATTTTTGATCTTATCACAAAGTCTGTAAATATGTAAAGCATGGCATATTTTGATGAAAAACAAAGACCAAATACTCATGAAATGCCAAGGTTTCATTTAGAGGTAACAGCAGAAAAAATAGCATCCAAACCAGTAGGGAACTGTGATGCCTGATAGTCAGGAAGAAGACACAGAAGTGAGTACAGGAACTAGAACTAGAGGTCAGTGGAGAGCTTCAGTTAGAGATAAGACAATCAAGCACACCTAACAAAGGAAACCACAGAGTAGTATTTCTTAAACTTTTTGTTCCCAGGACCCCTTCCCACTTTTAAAAATTATGGAGGTCGCCCAAAAAGCTTTTATTTGCATTGTAGTTATCAATATTTGCCATATTAAAAATTAAAATTCTTGCATTTGTAGAATATATATTTATTGAATCACATAAAAATAACAATATTAAACCCATTAGATATTAACATAAATAATATTTTTTCATGTAAAAACCCTATATCTTTTAACAAATAAAAAACCGGAGAAATGGCATTGTTTTAAAGTTTTGCAAATATCTTTAATATATGGCAAATAACAGATCCCTGAGAGGGTCTTGGGGACCTCCAAGTGTCCTCGGACCACACTTTAAGAAGTGCTGCCATAGAGGATGAGAAAATAAGTCTGCAAGGCAACTCATAGAAGGAATGTCAGACACTGATAACTGCCTAGAAGCACTAGAGAAGTGATTGAATCTTCTCGCAAGAATGAAACAGGGATTATTAAGTGATATGCAAAAGGGGTCATTCAGTGCTACCAAACTATTTTATTTTTGAAGATTGTTTTGGGGATACTCCCAAAAATTTGGCAGAGTTTCACGACACATTTGGACCAATAGTGAAGCCTACTTCAATTAGGCCACTCATTGGCACTGCTGTTTCAAGAAGAATGCTGGTTTATCACATCATTATAAAAAAAGCTTCCTTGTAAGAGAGACATTGGGAGAAACATATACATGCAACAGTGATTGGAATTCAAAGAACCTCCAAAAGAAAAGACTAGGTGCTCAAACAAGTCCCAGGGGCTTAGAACGAAAAGGTGAATAAAATGTTGAATGAGAGATTCACACAAGGCAAACCAATCACCATTTATTTGCTAGATATAAGATAAATAACAGGCAAATGTTTTAAGTTTTGTTGATGATATGATTATATGTTATGAAGAATAAAAAGAAACCAAGAAATCACAAATCTTCTCAACAAAGAAAAAGAGGTAAAACATCTGGAGGAGATCTCCCATTATCTTTGAATCCTGATTGAAAGAGAAGAAAATTGAAGTTTCTTTCTCAGCTTGGAGCAGAAAATAATGGGCCTCATAGAGAGCTTGGAATCACAGATGCCAGTGAAGTAGAGACACCAAGGAGGCAAATTTATTTAAAGACAAGTAACCAGTGAGCCTGTACCAGATAAAAGCCAATACAGGACAGCAAAAATCTCCTATGCAGTATATATCCAGAGTCACTAGGCCTGACATTGTTAGGGATATTAAGCAGGATGGTGAATGCACCACAAGGAGCTGGGTTGCGATCAAGAGGCAAGGCAGATACTTAAAGGGAACTACAGATCTAAAATTAGTGTTACCTAAGACAGTAATCCTCAATTTGTGAGCTATATGCATACAAACTGGTCTGGAAATACAGAAAATCCATCAGTGGAATCTTATTTTTTCTATGGGGCAGCAGTTGTCAGTTGGATTAGCAAAAAGGATTTAGCTGGCAGCAGCCCTTCCTGAATAAATGCCTCCCAAAGGAAACATAGTCCAGTGGTAAAGCACACAAATTGTATTCCCGAGATCTTGGTTCAGTTCACAAAAACTTCCAGTCCACGAATGGCTGTAAAATATTACTGTCTGAAATACTGGATTGTCGGTGGCAATCAGTGACAAAGAATCTGAATGCTATAACCCAGTGGCAGATTCTTCTGCTCTTTGATTTGGGAGATAATTTATTGGCTTATTTCCTATCTCTAGGGTGAATTTGCTTGATTTCAGGAAACTTATTATAATAAGCTTTAAGAATTCTTGTTTTTATAATTATTCCTAAGCCTATTAACCACCAGGCTTGCACTAAAGAAGGGCAAACTTTGGCTTTATGCAAAACAAAATGTAAATTAATTAAGAATGCCTTATGGCAAGTCATGTCAAACAAGGGGTCACAAGCAACTTAGAGGGACAATCACAATTTGAAAAAAAAAAAAACTTATCAGACTTCAGCAGACAAAGTGGGAACATGGTCAAGATTGCACTGGGCTTTGTTCCTCAATTTGCCTGTGCAAGTCCGCAGTGTACAGCTGCTGTACTGCAAAATTTGACAATCTCTGTGTTTCGTAGATTAAACTTTAATTATTAAAAATAAGTTGTATATGTAATTTTTGCCCAACCCTATCCCCATGAAATTATTCATGTTGTTCATGAGAGGCAGTCACAGAAGTTGACTGATCATTAGAGAGGTTGTGGTGTGCAAAGTTGGAGAACCACTGTTTTAGGATCTCTCTTCCTACATAGGCTTCATTTTATGTGTCTTCAGCATTTTGGGTTGGTGCAAATAACTTCCAGGCTGCTTGCATCAATCTGCTGACACACAGTGAATTACTCTCAAAGAGCATTTCCTGATTTTAACTGAAACAATAATTATACCAAAATAATAGAAATAATAACTATAGTTTGCCTTATTTCAGTATTCATTTTAAATGCCTTAATACATGGGAAGATAACAGCTATTCTAAAAAGACAAGAATAGTTTGAGCATTCGTATTATATTTTAGAGTTTTTTTTCTATAATGTCATAAAAGAGTACTGAATTAAACGTTTGTTTGAAAGTCAGCCCATTCTGGAAGATATTTATTAAACAGACATGAGTAAGAGGGCTGAAGGAAAATGCTTTATAGAAGGACATGCGTTTGTATCAAAACAACTATTATGTATTTAGACTAATTTATCTAAAATAAAGGCACCATGATTACAATAAAAGTTAAATTCTGCATTGGTTGTAGCTGATACATAATTAAAAAATTTGCATAGTAGCTACTGAGATGGCAGAACTTCAAGAATAGCAGAGCAGCACTACTCTCTCCAATTTTTATCTCTTCTTCAGTATTCAGCCCAACTCCAAGGGACTATACAAGTAACAATATGCACCCAAGGGACTTTTGTGTTTTGGCTTCCTCAAATATCAGCCCTCATTCCCATTGCTCATGATAAAATATTTTTATTGTGCTCAGCTGCTTTAATTATGTCTGCAGAAGATACTAATTTTAAACCACTACTGGAATACATCAGCAGTGTGCATAGAAGACCATTCAGTGTGGCTTTGGACAAATAACTATCTTTAGTTTGTTTTCCTCACAGAGTTGTAGTGAGTGTATAAGGACTTCATTATTCTGGGGAAAGCAGGCTTCCAGATTTTTCAGCTGGACAGTTCTGCTGAAGCTTTGGCAATAATATAACTCATTTGAGATTACCACAAGGAGCCAGTTGTTAAGAGAACATCTGATCTGAGTTCATAGGCATAGCAATTAATTGTATAAATTTTGACTCCACAAATGAAACACAGACGCAAGCCTCATGAGGATCTGAATTCCACCACCTTAGTTAGCTAATAGACCTGTTTCAATCCTCCTGTATGGAGATCATGGAATTTTACATTCCTATTATGCAGAAGAATGTGCCTCAGGACATTTCTCCCTACTGTATAGAAAAAGGTCTTATCGTTGCTATCCCAGAATAAATGGTCTTGTCCTCTAGAGATGCTGTGACACATCCTCATTCCTTGAAAATCAACGACATGAGTATAGAGCAGTTGTCATTTAAATACCTTGGGGTTTCCTTTTCAGCATCACTGTCTTGGGAAAAACAGACAAAAGTGGCTTCCATGAAAACCCAAAGTGCCATTTTGTGCTCTGTGAAATGTAATGACAACAATCACATCCTTGCAGCAATCAATATCTACAAAATTATAAGTCATCTAACCTTTGGAATTGCTCTGAGGCCTGTCTTGAAATCATACAGTCTAAATTTCTGAAGACTCTATTTGCTGTACCTTGATGTGAGTCCAAAACCGCTAAGCTAGAAGCTGGTCTTATCTCTTTCATGTCTTTGCTGCTTAAACTACTATCTCTAATTAATTTATTTTGGGAACCCCTGGCTTCTTTCCCTCTATCCGACAACTTTACATCTAAGTGATCTAGAGAAATACTGTAACTGAAGACCTAAACTCCTGTGATCTCTCTTCATAATAGCTGGGTACATTGGGTTTTGATAAAGCCCAATCTGAAGTAAAGCAGTGAATCTTTAATACAGATTTCCAGAAAGACCTTTGCTCTTACACAAATGTATACAACGCTCTCTTAGTTACAGATCTTTCTGGCACATATATTGATTGATTCATTCATTCATTCAATTTTAAGTCCACCTGACACATTGATGACTCTGGGCAGCTTACAGGTAAAAAGAAAACCAATACATACACATGTAAATAAAAAGAAACCTTGGCCAATCAAGATTTAATAATATAAACTTTGACTTGATGTAGTCCAATTAATATGGAGTGGGAAGGCTGATGAAGTGAGCTGCACTTACTGCCATAAATAATGGTTCTTTCTGTTCTTCATTGTTACATAATAAAACATTCTTTTAATAATAATCTATTTTTGGAACAAGTGTGATTTATGAATTTTTACCTGTAAACCATCCACTTTTACCTGTAAGTTATCAATGACAGTTGCTGATATAGTGAAAACAATTCTAGAATTTCTGCTTAAACATAATTAGGTTGTAATTCTATATGTATGTACATGTGTATGTGTGTGTGTGTGTGTGCATTTGTATGCATGTGTGTGCTTATGTATATATGTAAATTGTATGTAGTGGGACCCATGTCTGGCCAGTATACTCTGTTTGTTCTCCAGTTTCTTTCTGTTATATGGAATCTGAGATACGTGGTGGCTTTTGTAGTTTTGTTGCTGAGTTATGAACGAAAAGCTCTTCGGTGTCTTCTAATGTGTCTATATCTTTTAAGAGTATGGTACCCAAACTGGAGATATCTGCCAGGTTCAACATTCAGTCAGAAGTGGCATAGTTTCCTATGCTTGAACATTTCCATCCTGAGAAAATCTGTAATCTCTCAAGTCTATTTTACAGTATTCAGAATAAAAATGTTCCCTTACCTCAGATTTCTGCTACATCTTGTAAATTGCTGTAGAAAGTTATCTTTATTTTCTTTAGACCTCTTGCTTTCTTCCTTCTGTAAAATTTGAATAATGCTGTTTGTTTCCACAGTTCCTAGGAGAAATAGAATTTGAATTAACAGACTGAAGTATTTTACATTTTTCTATGCATCTCTTATGCCAAAGAGATTAATCTAAATTATGTTTGCTTTATATTGATTTCATTTATAAATATGTCTCTGTGCTTGTGTGTATGTATGCATTTGTATATAACTTGTGACATTATGCATGTGTGTGTGGGTATAAATTCATCCCTTGTTAACAGCTGTTTCATGGGTATGCCCAATGAAATGAAAAAAAAAAGAGCAGTTTTCAAAGAAGCTGCATGAAAAAGAGAAGTTTATTTTTTTTATTCCAGCACTCAATCTGCTTTTGCAAATTTCTACAGACTGATCATCTGTAAAACCTTATAAATTTGTGATGAGTAGCTTGACTTAATACTTGGCTGGGTAATAGTTTTTCTATTTAGGGCTGTGTTTCCTGATGGGCTCCACATGCTGGCACATAGAAAGAGTCAGAACCAACAGCGGTGAAAGCTACAGCCAAAATAACATCTCAGGTACAGTGAATAAAATTTGTAAAGTGGGCCAAGGTCTACAAGAAATTAGGCTGAGGTTTATGTGGTCCTCATATTACATGTCTCCTAGCCCTGTTTTAAAGGATAAAATGGCTATTATATACATGATTTTTATTGAAACACAGTCTGTAAGTACTTAGCCATCAAAGAATTGATACCTTATATCTAAATATACATTGGCTGAATGTATCTGAGATTGTGATCTACTTTTCTGATGATAACAATAATGGTTTTCAAAAAACAATGAATTGCTTTATCAATGAATCTCCACTATGGCTTATAAAATGGTGTTTTAGAAGGGAAAGGAATGGCAAAACTCCTTTTCCCCTCAAACATCACCCACTAGTCTAGCTCCAATGTCCAACATTAGAAAGTTTATAGTACAGTATATGACAAGGAACAAA
The DNA here is from genome assembly GCF_059951505.1 of Python bivittatus. Classification (NCBI taxonomy): domain Eukaryota; kingdom Metazoa; phylum Chordata; class Lepidosauria; order Squamata; family Pythonidae; genus Python; species Python bivittatus. The sequence goes on from NW_028277074.1 coordinate 31,282,789, forward strand.
GAAGATGAAGATATTTGATCTAAAGGTTCATTCTGGATGAACTGCATTTAGCTAAAGATATTTGAGACAACAAATTTCAAGGTAGAGCAAAGTATTAAAGGTCTTAACCACAATGGAAGGAAATATTTATTACAATTTTGATTCAATTGGTGTATTAAAGTATGTTCATCTGAAAGAATTTTAGACCAGCAACACACATGGAAAATAGAATTAAAAAAAAAAAAGCTTTGTATATATGAGTGGTAGGCTATATGTATTTTCTAAGAAGCCACTTATATTTTGCAAACTTGACAGATGTAATGGGAAGAAGGAATAACCTTGAGGAACAGGAGGAAGAGCCATAACGAAGACAACAGTCAGGTAAAAGGAATTTGAGTCTAGGATATAAATATAATTTGAAAAAACATCTCAGCTATGACCTTCCCTAGTTCTCATGAAGATAAAGGAGGAAGTGCATTCAGACTTGCAAATTCTGTTACTATAACCTTATAATAAAAGTAGTATTAGCTTGAGTGTCCTTGGTTTCCAAGTTTGGTTTACCTTGGAGGGTTGACAATAGTTCAGTTGCTCAGGTAATGGTGTGATTTTTTAAAAAATACAATTTTCACAGCAATTCTTTAAAAAATTATACATAAAGCAATTGTCTATATGAAAAATTTATTGGAAAACAAAGAAGAAAATTCTGTACTCCTGGCTTTTTCATTAGCAAAGAATGTTTGCTTCTCTGGCTGTTATTTTAATCAGGAAGAAAAAGCAGTGCATTACATGGATTTATAAAATGGATTAGGGTGATTCTGTTAGATACAGCAGAATCCATTTAGACAATCTGCTTAGTCCATCAAGGAATGATTGAAGACAAATAACAAGAAAGTTGCCATAATTTTTATAGTTAATCTCTAATGTTAAGTGTTAGGTTATGCTCTTCTTGAAATATTTTTTTAAAAAAATTAATTTGAAGTTATAACTGCAACTCTTACATTCCTTTTTAGGTGGCAGATAAAAGACCTGGAGTGGGGCAGAGAGTAGTGTTGGAGAACAGATCTGTGCATGCCATATGGTTTAGCCTTTACCACTAATTGAAAATGCTGTATCCTTAGCAGCATTGAAGAAAGATCCTTCTAGCTTGGCCAAGTTCTATAAACACAGGGAAGAATGACTTTGTATGTCCCACTTTAATGATTCTCAAATTTGCATGTACATCTTGTGAAACCCATGCTTTCAACCCTGTTAATCCACCTATTAACAGTGTTATAATTTCAGAATGAAAACTGTGAAAGTGGTAGGATCTATTTCTTCTACTGCTTTTTAGTTTATTATGAGAGTTAACAGCTAGCAGTCTACCTGCAGGAAACCATTTATTTTATGTATACCTAGAGTTTCTCCAACTGAAAATATCACTCTGAGCTAAGAGCAACAACCAAATATAGAATGATCTTTGTGGACCTATTTTTATATAAACTGATGCCGATTTTAAAGAAATACAATTACTTCTTAGTGACATTTTTTAAAACGTGCTTCTTTGTTATTTTTAATGTGTTTGCTTCACAGGACATTTTTCATTTTATACTTGTATACAAAGATTTGTGTTGCTTTCTTTTTCAGTTTTCAGAATATTTGGAAAAAATTACAACACAGTTTTGTAAATTCAAACAAAAAAAGTCAGTATAGAGAAAAAGTTGTGGCACAATACAATAATAATTTTAAAAAATTCCTTTTGGACAAAATGGTTAAATGAATGTTACTAAACTGAGAAGAGGCAAAGATGAAACAATTTTCTCCCATATATTTGGATGACAAGCAGAAACTGTTTAGAAGGCTTTTCTAAATAGATGTTGTATTTCGTGTTTAACAATATGCAGAAATGATTACCAGATAGTGAATTTTATGAGGGCTTTTTTGGGGAGGGGGTGGGAGAGTGTACAATACATTTACTATGTTTCATTTTTTATTATACGATTTAAAAGCTTTTCTAAAGGTGAAAAGAAACTGTTTCAAGGCAGCTTCCAATGTTATCAATAAAAATCACAAACAATGAGCCACAAAACTGAATTATTTTTAATAAGTACCAATAATAAAATTAAAATATTAACTGAATCAAAATATCAAAGACAATTAACTTTATTTATTTATTTATTTATTTATTTAACAAATTGATATAGCTGCCCATTTTAACCGAAGAACTCAGGCGAGTTAGCAAAAGACATGAATAAAAAACCACAAGTCATAAAAGAACACAACATTAAAAAAATAATAACGAAGGCTGCTCACAAAACGCTCTCAAAATACAGAAAAGGTCACACATCTTGGGCACCAATAACATCCTGGCCCAAGTGCCTGAGAAAAAGACAGGTCTTCAAGGCCTTCCAAGTTTATAGCTAAAATAATTTCCCCTTGTATCTCCATAAAAACCATGTAAGAGGAAACCCATACCGAAAACATATTTAGGACTGTTCTGAAGGGTTTGTAGAGATGAGCCCTCTTCATTATGCCTGTCGTCCTACTTGTCCTCAGGAACAGGCATAAAAAGAGAGTTTGGCAAACAACCTTAAGGTTCAGGTGTATGATATAGACCAGTGTTTTTCAAACTTGGCAACTTTAGGATGTGTGGACTTCAACTCCTAGAATTCTCCAGCCAGCATGCTGACTTCGGAACTCTGGGAGTTGAAGTCCATGCATCTTAAAATGGCCAAGTTTGAAAAACACTGTTATATACAAAGAGGTTCCTTTATGCCCTGTGCCTGCTCTTGTTATTGAATACATTTTAGCACACATTGCATCTTAAGGCATATTTCTCTTAAAATTCCTAAGTGGCCATCTGCAGCTTTGTGAAAGTGCATTATATTTGCTCTTTTAAGATACATAGTTACTTAAGATTGAGTCACCTGCCCCTTCTAGCATAGCTAATAGGGCAAATGGTGAGCTCCAAATTCACAGTGACATAGTTACTTCACCAAACAGCCAAAATCATGACTTAGTAAGACACTGCAGTGTTTTCAAAAGCTGAATGTAGCATGCAGAACAATGATCCGGGTGCTCGGGGGAAGTAATGAAACAGCTACTGGTCACAAATATAGTTTTGCTGGACTGATTTTTAAAAAACAGACCACATAAACAAATTAAAATTGTATTTTGCTCTCAACAGTGCTGAGATACTAAACATATTGATCTAGCATAAAAATGTGGTGACAGTCCACGTAATTTAAAATACTGTACCTACAGTAGGAAAAAGCTAGGTAACCAAATATATATGCAGTGCAAAACTGAAGATCTAAATTCTTGGTAAAAATAATAAAAGAGCTTAAAGGAACTCAGGAGATTATTGTACAGCAGTGGTGGAAGAGGACACCAAAGGTAAGTTCTGAAACATCTTGACAACAGCTTAGATACCTGCAACTTTATCTCACATATGCAGAAACTGTATTATGGAGGGAGCATAGGTGTATGAAGGAAGCAGACCAAGGTCAGTTTTCTGACATTTGCATCGGGAAGAAATTATTTTTTGGTTGGTGATGTCTCTCTGTAACTATTAATTGGTTCATACAACTCTGCAGTGGAGTTTTGAACTTATTTCCTTCAAAAATATTTACTAGACTGATAGAATTCTGCATGGTAAAGACATATTTTCTTTAGCATATGAACCAACTAATCACAAACTCAGAAGAGAATGCATTGTACCAATATAAACCTGAATAAGATTACATTTTATAATTCATTGCAATAGAAAGGAAATATGAACCTAGGCTGGGAAGCTGAATTGCAATTATGGAAACTGTTGTTTCATAAAATATTAATGTTTAAAGTTACATTGGATACTTGGTCTTCCTTGGTCAAGACATTGCTTCCCTCATCAATATGAGCTAGAGTTTCAGAATTTTTTTGAGAAATTTTCTGTTGGAGTACTCCACTCTCCTGAAAGTCGACCTCCTAATGGTTCAGTTTTCTTGCCTGCGAGCAACGTGTAAGATTTTGAGACACCATTTTTATTCAGCTCAATATGGGTTCTCCTTATGAATGAGAAACAGAATTCTTGCTCCATGCATTGTAGATCAAGCAAGAAAAGCAAAACCTGTTTTTCCTGCCTTCCCTTGTAATCTGTAAAACTAACTCCAAATGAGTTGTATGCATCTTCAGATGCGCCATAGAACAGATGAAAGTCTGTCGGCTTAAGATGAGGCAAAACATTTACACGCCATGATCCAGTATTAAAATCTCATCCAGATGTTCTTGGTAGCAGTAGTAAAAGAAACTGTCTCATGTCAAAATGTCTCTACTTCTTTCTAAAGTTTGAGCATGCTTGTCCATATTCATTGATGCAATACTTTGTGTTTCCTTAGTAGCAGCAGCCAATAAAATAATGGAACTTTCACAATATGATGATTGGTGTATCTGCAGATCTTCCTTTACACGTAAGGGAGAAAAGCTGTTATCAGATTCTGCACCTCCAGAGCTCTTTCTAGCTATGCAAACATCTGTCCATTCCTTAGAAATTAATATAGTTTAGTAATGTAATTGTCTCCTTCTCAGTAGCCAGTAGACCCTTGTGCTAGTAGCATTAAGCTCTTTCAAATTCAAGGTATCAGCTAGACTGTATTTCCCCTTCAAAATGATTACTACCAGTACAGAAAGAAAGGGTTTATATGAATGAAAAGGAAGGGATATTGTGCTTAAATTGTATTCTGCTGATGGGAAATATGCAGGCTATAATAACATGCAAGAGATTTTAACCTTATATAAGATTACAATATGCAAATGGAGGAACAGAGTAATAAGGAGCAATTTTCTCAGACTTTAAAAGAAGAAAGGAGGAAAACCACAGGACATTAGGTAACCCAAAGGCACTTGGGTGGATTTAAAGGACAAATTGGATGCCCTTCTCATCCCTTAAATTTCCCAACCTCCCTCTCCCATGATCTGTGGTCCAGTCCACTTTTGGGATGCAGCCCTTGACATACCAGATAAATTGCCCTTTAAAAGAGCATTAAAACGTGGCTCTTTCCTCATACGTTGGATAGGTGATTAGAGGATCCTTATGTCTGTTTTTATTTCTGTGGGTGGGTAGAAGAGAAAGTTGGCTGTTGGATTTTCTGGATTATGCTGTTTTTGGAAGGTTATTTCAATGTTTACTGTTTTTATGTGTTAAATTGTCCAAAGCTTTTAGAGTTGGGTGGCCTAGGCATTTGAAGTATAAATAAATAAATAAACCTGGTGTGGTACTCAAGCCAGTTACTGTAAGTTGCACACCCCCAGTTTGGCTTTTGCTTCTGTTAGCCGGTGATCTGTCAGAAGCTTTCAAGCAAGACAGTGTCTAAGCCAACCATTTTGTGTCATCTTCAGTCTTGACAAACATGACATGAATAATTCAGTATTCTCTCAAAGGTCCTGACTTGCTAAGATGATTTGTCTTTCAGCTCCTCACATATCCATATAGACGCTGAGAAACAGAAGTGCCAACTACACAAACACATGCAGGAATGACTTGTTAGGCAGTGCCACTGCTGTGAGGAGCTGACATATGACATCATGACCTTTGACCTCTAGACCTGTCATCATGCAGCAGAAGACAGATAAGGAAGAAACCCAGGGTATCTTCAGGTAAGGACAGTGTGTTCTATCTTTAGGGCCTGCGAGCATAACCTTGCTGTTGTCCTCTGACTCAGAGGATGAACCGTCCAGCAGAACGTCGATCTTCTCAGCATTGCAAAACTCTGAAACTTCAAATCAAGTGACAGTTCTTTAACAGTCAAAGCAGTTTGAAAGGGATGACCATGTTAACAGATTGGCTGCCTGCATCTGTTTCCAGTTGGCTTTACAGTACTGCTGAGACAGCATATTTCTAATGTCTTAATTTTAGGGAGAGGATGGTGTCTGTGTTTGAGACTCATCTGAAGACATTCAAGGGTCTGCTTCCTCACATAACTTTATCAAGGGCACTCCTTTGAGTTTGTCTGGTGTACTTAACTTGCCTAGTTTGTCTCCACAGATTTAATCAATCTCCTTTAATTTGACTTTTCCCACTTAGATCTAACAGCAACAGTTTTCTATGGGAGGCAGCGTAGAATGGTGAATTTGCTGAAAATATTTAACTTGTCCTCAGAATATATAGAGCTAGATTTCACCAGCTCTATGAGGGAAGAATTATGAAATTCATACTTATCTGGTGATTTTTCACATAATGCTAAAATGGAGGTTGGGAGGACATTTGCAGGAGTGCATAAAGGGCCAGATATCAGTTAGCGTCTAGTATTTCTTTTGGTGCAAAATGCCATTTTCTCTGCATCATCCAGATTTGGAGATGAGAAGTAAGCTTATGCTTACTTTTATTAGGGAGAAATCTTCCTTTAAAGGATTTCTTACCAGTTCAAATACTGACTTACGAATGGAAGAATTACCCCCTCCTGGTTGCAGCAGAGGAGAAAAGAATGAAATCTCCCCTTAGACTGAAAATGATTTTCATATCCCTCACAGCTGATCCAAACTGAATGTTAAAAACATTAAATGCAAAACATACTTAGTCCTAGATCTGACTTATAAATACCCCTTACCTCTTCATTTTTGTTATTTCACCAACTTATTCCAAAATCATTTTGCTGAGACAAACACAACCAACACATTGTCTAGTATACCATCAGTTGCTTCTCTATTTCTTTGCTTGTCTTATCAGTGTGTTATTTTGGCTGGCTGCCTATGTGGTGTTGTGAGCATTTCTGCAAAATAGGAAATTGCTTTGTACAAGCCTGTGGGATTTATTCTATTGCAAATGACTTTATAATCCTAACAGATGCACTTAACAACAGTAAAAGGGGCGGGGAGGAGGAATCCACATTTGTTTACAGAACAAAAACAGTTTTTGGCCTTGGTTTGTCTAACATTACTTAAATAGTCAAATGTGAGATTTGGATAGAATATGCAGTAATGTTTTCTCTTTCCTCCAGTGAAAGATAATTTTATCAACTTTTCTAACAATAGTTTTCCATGTAGCACAATAAAAATATTCTAACAAATTTAGGTAGGTATTAAATGAAACAGTGTAATAATATTATTATTTTCTCATTTTGGCTCCAAAGATCTACAGAAAATCCCTTTGCCAGGGAAGAAGCCTACAGTGGAATTCTGAAATCCCACATGTATTTTCTTATCAAAAAGGAAAATAGGGCTTTCCCTTTTGTCATAAAACAAAACCCCTGAAGCTGCTTTAAAAAGAATCGGAGAAAGAAATAAAGACAAGATAGTTTGCTGCATTGTGTTATGGACTACAGTATAGCTATATATATTACTAATCATATGAGCTCTACTAGCCAGAAGCACCAGTTGATAATAAATGTGCATACAGATTATTCTGCCCCATATATCTGAGAAGGAGAAGGAGGAGGAAAAAATTAAGAGCTTGCTGAATCTTATCTTGAAGAGCTAAGTCCTAGCACCAAACTCAGAGTAAAAGCAACTCTTACCACCTCCAGCCCTGCGACATTGATGAAATTGCATTCCTCAGCCTTATGAACTCATCTGCATAGCAGCACCAATATGCTTCCCTCCTGTCTTTGACAGTATAGAAAGCACTGTATTCACAGCCTACCTAACTGTGCCGTGGCAACAAGGCCACTCAGTGCTGCTGCCCACACACAGCTAAACACAGAATAGTTTCAGGGTAACAACAGGTGGGCTCCTGGCTGGCCTTTCTCTGTCCTCCTTGCCTTCCTACCAATTGCTTCCTTGGAATGTGAGTCAGGGCTGATAATTGCAGAATGCTTTTTAAAAAGTTATATTCAGAGTTCAATAGTCCTGCTGTAAGAACTTTTTTAAAAGAACACTGTGCCTTTAACCCTCCCCCTTCCATTTCCCCCCCACTGCAGATGGCTGTCAGGGCATGAGGGCAGATCCTCCCTTCGCTCAGTATAGAGCATTTCCCTCCCCATTCCAGTCTTAACTACCCTGGTCAGTTTTATTTTCTTTCCTCCCCTTGCTTTCCTCCTTTGCACACAAGGAAGGAAGCCAGTGGGAAATGAGGAATGGAGATAGGGTATCAGGAGATGCTAAATTAACTGGCTGATCTGCACTTATTGCTTCATACTCATCCCCACAAAGATTGATTGAGTAGGCACACCTGAGAAATCAAATCCCCTTTTTCATCACTGCTAGTTGCTAATCAGGCTAACCTTGTTTGTGGACTGGGAGGCACTAGTGTGTCATAAATTAAACAGAAGAGTGGCCAGCAGTGTCACAGAGTTCTACAGCACTCATAGCATTTGTCCAGAGCTCTGGGATAGGGAAATGTCTCAACTGGTATGGGAAAGGCAGAGGGCTTTCATGGTTGCTGTGAGTCATGGGTTCAGACTCATAGAAGTACTTTGGAGCCTGACTGCTGATCAGTTGGCCAGGATTACAAAGAAATAAGCTCAGGATTGGTAGAATAAGTCCCATTGAATTGAATGGAATGAATGGAGTATTCAGTTGAGTAGCAGGTGAACATAAGAGCTTCAGATGCCCCAAGTCATCATTGGCCTCTTGTGCTGGCAGAGGTCCTGACAAATAGAAGGGGTAGAAATGGAAGCAGTAACAGACTTCATTTATTTGGGCTCCAAGATCACCGCAGACGGAGACTGCAGCCATGAAATTAAAAGATGCTTGCTCCTTGGGAGGAAAGCTATGTCAAGCCTAGATAGCATATTAAAAAGCAGAGACATCACCTTGCCGACAAAGATCCGCATAGTCAAAGCTATGGTTTTTCCAGTAGTAATGTATGGCTGTGAGAGCTGGACCATAAAGAAGGCTGAGCGCCAAAGAATTGATGCCTTTGAACTGTGGTGCTGGAGAAGACTCTTGAGAGTCCCCTGGACTGCTAGGAGGTCAAACCAGTCAATCTTAAAGGAAATCAACCCTGATTGCTCATTGGAAGGATCGATAATGAAGCTCAAGCTCAGATACTTTGGTCACCTAATGCGAAGAGAGATCTCTTTGGAGAAGACCCTGATGCTGGGAAAGATTGAAGGCAAAAGGAGAAGAGGACGGCAGAGGATGAGATGGTTAGATAGCATCACTGAAGCAATGAGCATGAAACTGAGCAAACTCAGGGAGGCAGTGAAGGACAGGAAGGCCTGGCGCAATATGGTTCATGGGGTCACGAAGAGTCGGACACGACTTAACGACTAAACAACAACAACAAAGCTGGCAGAGGATCTCAAGCATATACAAATGAAACATATCCTTCATCTGAGGAATATTCTCAAATGAAGGACCTCCTTTGCCAATATGAACATTAATACTCCTCCATTCAGTATTATATAAGGTTGATGTTCCTATCCCTGAATCCTTTCCCAGAAGAGAAAAATACTGCTGTGCAAGAGACAGCGTCTCTGGTAGCTATAGCACAAATGGCCATTAAGCCGCAGAGCATAGAATCTGGAAGGGGTATTGATCCCACAGCAGATCCCAGAAGATGACTGACCACTAGAGGATCTTCCTTCATGTGCTATGGATTATCTGGATGGGAATCTTTTTCAGTTGTACCACTAGATGAATGCCCGAAAACTTTAGACAATTTCAACCTGTCTTAGCAGCAGGCTGTCTATAAGATGGATGTGAGGATATTTCCTCAGCAAAAAATAAATGGGGCATCCTTATGCTGCAATAAGTGGGCCTTATGAATGAGCTATAGAAAGTTGACAGTCAAAGGGATAAGATGTGGAAGGAAGGACATCATGGGAATAATAGTCTACTCTTTCTGAGTAATCCTGTATCCTGCTGCTGTTAAAACTGGCTGGATTTGGATGGGTTTCGGAAGTTTCCAGTATAAAACTTCTGCTCTGAAATCAGTCAAGTGCTGGAACAATTCTGCAACAACTTTGCCTTGTGTCCTCTTTGAATTTGGTCCTTGTAATTCCTGGACAATTTGTTATTGTTTAGATCATAGTATACTTTATTATTCAGTCATTGGATCTTGTGCTGGTACTTTGCCTGTGCATCTTTACCTTTTTGACCATGTCTTTTCCTGATAATCCTCCTATGATAAATGTAATAACTCAAAATCAGGCCTTTTAACATGGAAATTTTAACATGGAAACTTGCTGATGGAAACCTAAAACAGGACACCAGTGTTGAACTTGATGCGTATAGAGACTCCTTTAGACATTGATAGTTGAAACTTAGTGCAGATGTAGATTTATATCCTTATGTACAATATTACAAAGCAATTGGGATATATATTTCCCAATTTTCAGATTTGCTGTTATCAGCCTAAAACTGCCTTCCTCTAAACTTCTGTATTTCTCTGGGAGGAACTTCGACTTTCATAATCTTCACTTAATAGCTGTGCTAGCAGAGATTATGAGAGCTGAGTTTCAACGTATCTGGAGGACACTGACTGTTGGCAGGCCACATCAAGCTGTTAGAGATCCACAAAGCATATAGGCAATATGATTATTTCTAATACTTAACCAAATTGCAGACTGAACGACAGCAGGATAAGTACGAGTGTGCAGTGTTTCTAACAAGAACAGTGGTGCAAACCCCCGCAAGGCATCTGGAAATGTGGACAACAAAAGAAGCAAATTTATACTCAATCTGTCCATTGGCCTATTGTCAATAGTGATTGGTAGACATCCTCCAGAGTTCGAAATAGAGTTTTGCATTCGTGTCTGATGGTGCTAAGGATCAAACCTAGGTGTATAGCATGTGCTGTACCACTGTGGTTATGCAGGACTTGTAAAAGCACAGCTCATGTTTCCTGGGCCTTGTGCAAGTCAATTGTGCTCTGTAAGTGTACCTGACATCTGGGAATAGGTGTTGCATCCTTACAAATAATCTTTCATTTTCCTTCTGATTTATTTGTCTGAAAGCTGTTTTTATGATACTGGTTGGAAGGTATGTTCTAGACTCTGAAAACAAAAAGACTGCTAGCCCCTAATCATCCATTCTTCTTCATTCCAGTTGCTAGCCTATCACTGAATACAGTACTCAGCCCCTAACCTCCATCTTGGAATTGACCTAGAATTGCAGATCTCATGGTTGAAACATCTGCCCAAATGGTTGGACTCTTTTGTCTTGCCCTTCCCCTGATTCTTTCAAGAATTTCCCCAATGAAAGGATCAGGAGAATGAAAGTTTGCATAGTATTTTCTTGCTACAGACACTGGATTTTTTTTCTTTTGGCATTATTGGGTCTATATCTCTACTTACTCTTTTTGAAAGGATTTCCCCCCCCCCCCAATAATATTGTTCTTATCCTTTTTAAAACTGTATTCCTTGTATTATGTAGAATAATTCTGGATTTAATTAATAGTTTCTACCAATTATTCACTGACATTTCTTGGCTCTGCTTAAAGATTCAGAAATTATTGTATAAACTGCCTTAAAATTCAAACCATTCACTTTATCTGATGTTTCTGACGTCACTTATATTGGAATCATGTAAAAATCAATATTCACTCAAAAATATTACATTAATGTCTTGGTAAACAGACATGAGAATAAAAATAAAATATTGTACACATTATTGTGTTAAAATAAATCAAATAAACTTTAATTCTGCAAAATATTTCTTCTGTATATTAGGATGCAGTCTGCTCAGTTATCTGTGAAGTATAATAATACTTGAATCATCAGTCTGTTCCAAGATATCCATATTCTTCAATTTCATAGCTTCTTTAGTAATCCAAGTCCTTCCTCTTGGGCCCTGCTCTCAACATCTTCTGATACAATTCTGAGCTGGATCTTCCACAACCAACTTAACAGAAAGAACTCTGTATGGTAGATGCTTCTTCAGGCGGGTGGGCAATGAAACATTCTTAGATAAGCAAGATTATTTTCAGATATGCTACTAATCTGAGTGAAAGAATGTCATTCACGTGACTCCTCATACTGATGGGGTAAAATCTAATTTTACCAAGGCATTGTGATGAGAAACAACAGCTTCATTTAACTTTATAGTTAAGATGTAGCTCAACATCTTAAAAGTCAGAAAATCATTTTCTTTACTGTTTTGCCATAAACTTTAGACTGAGGACAAGAGACTGAGAGGTCTCTGGGTACTGATTGCTGTCAGATTTATAGATGCATTTCTGTGAAATGTCTAAGCATGTAGTTTCTGTTCTCTGCAGGATGCTGCTTCTAACACTAAAAACTCATAATGTTAAAATGATGGCAGGGATCTTGTTCCAAATGACAGAAGCCCAGGAGTTCTATAAAAGTATGGAACTTAGCTCTTCATCAATCTCCACCCTGCTGCCCTCCCCATATGCCATGTGAAAACAGATGCTTTTATAAGATACCATATCATTAACTATTCTGTGCCTGAAAAGAAAATAAGACCTGGTTTATTTTATTGGCCGGCTGGTCACAAAGTGTGGAATAGATTAGCCAAACCCTTTAAAGGAAAGTATATGAAGTACATTTCATTTCTATGAAAATGTCTACATTCTACATTAGCCTTGATATATCTGGTGGATGCAAAGTTGGGGAAACATGATCATTGCTTTAGGTATACCAATACATTGTTGGTATCACCAGGAGACAGAGATATGGGGTCTCAACTTTGTAATGCTCAAACCACCTCTTCAAATAGATTGTATGAATTATTAAAAGCAAGGGCCTGCTGGATGTCTGCTTTGAACAGATCAAATAAAAAGAAGTATCACCTATAGATATTGTGACTAAAATCCTTTCATATGACTCGTGAAAATTAATATTTGAGCTTGAAGAACGGAATTCATCACCTTTTGTTTCATAGATTTTTTTAAAGGAAAAAAAAAGCACAGATAATGTATGCTTTTATTAAGGTATATGTCCACGCAATCCATTTAATAAAAACTACACCTTTAAAATAAGGCATGAAGGAACGTTTCCTACAAATATGATCTCATATTAAAGGAATGATATGGACCTTCTTAGGAAGAAAGGAATCAACAGTTACATCCTTTTTGCTAAAGCAATAATGTCTTTTCTACTGCAAATCAGAGCCATTTCCCCCCTGTGAGACAGAGTGAAATCATGGCAATGTATATGGAAGATTGAATGGAAATGTTACAAAGATGAAATGGTTTTGCATTATGCATTTGAAAATCAATGCATGTTTCAGGATCAAGACAGATACCTACCTACCTTCCTTTTTCAAAGGGGTGGAGATGATATTTTGAAAGTATGTGGTTTGTGATATACCCTGGTGTGAATAAAAAGCAAGTCTTAATATGATATATAGGCAGTTTTGCCTCAAATGTCAATTTCTAAAGACTTTGAAAACTGTTTTGTAATAATGAGATATATTGAATATGAGTCCAAGGTTCTTCTTAGCACAGTGACAGAGAAAGTTCCAATATTTTGTGACTGAGCTGGAGCAAATCCTGGCATCATTACATCCAATGCAAGTTGCACAATATCAAACCCCAGCCAAATTATTATAGCATAGCAGGTAGAAAATTCCACAGATGTGTTCCCTTATGTCTAGAAGTAAGAATACACCAATAATAAATCAAATAAATAAGTTGCATCAATTTCTTAATAACTAAAATCTGTTGCCTAGCTGCCTTGTCCTAATGATAGAGTTGGTTCTGCAGGTTGAGTAAAAACTCTGGGAACATGTGGGACCCATTTCCATGCAGTGTGGAAAAGTTGAGCCTAACTGTATAATGTCTTGTGCAACGTGCTGTGCTGTTCCTAAGAAAATAAATTTGCTTTTTTTTTATGTTCCAGCAGGAAAATTGCTAGAGGGATGTTCCTAAATTCATATTTATGTTGGATTTGGACAATTCTCCCAAGAAAGTTAATGAACTATCTGGAGAATGACAGTTTTCTTCTTTTGGGGGTCCTTTGCTCCATACTAGAATGACAGTAGTCAGAATTTCATATGGGAGATCATGACAAATGAAACCAGTTCAATTCAAATTTATAGTGCAGATAATATTTACTTTTGAGTTACAGGAAGACAGTAATATGTTGATGAAGATTCTCAGTCTCCAGGTGGAATTATCTGGAGGTTGAGTCATGGCAACTGGACTTCTTTTCTTTGGTTTGATACATTTCGCTGCTTGTACAAACCAAAAAAGAAGTCCAATTGCCATGACTCAACCTCCAGGAAGACAGTAAATACTGTAAAGACATAGGCATACTTCCTAATCCTCAGAGAGAGTAAACAGGTCCAATTCATGTGATTAAAAAAAAAATATATATATATTCATTATATTGTTTATGTGGTTAGGGGGAGCAGATTCTAGACAGATATCATCTTGTTTATGCATTTTCACTTTCACCGATACACAAAACCAATACCAATTACAATGGTACCTCGGTTCACGAACTTAATTCGTTCCGCGACTCTGGTTGTGACCCGAATTGGTCGCGACCTGAATCAAATTTTCCTATAAGGTTCAATGTAAATACGGTTAATCCGTTCTGACCCCTCCGAATTTGGTCGCGACCCAATTTTGGTCGCGTCTCGAATCAAATTTTCCCATAAGGTTCAATGTAATTACGGTTAATCCGTTCTGAACCATATGTATTTTTTTTTTTAAACCACAAAAATATGAAGCAAAATACAGTACGAAGAGAGAGAACGCTAACCTTGCTCGACGCGACTTCTGGCGTGGAGGACAGGAAGGCCGGTGGGGAGGCAGTTATTGCTTGGAGGGAGAGTCCCCCTCCCTACAGGAAGCCACGACCACATGTCACGGGAGGGAAAATGGCTGCGGATCCTGTTCGTCACCCAATCCGGCGTTTGCGAACGGAAGCAAAATTTTGCGAATGGCGCTGTTTGTGACCCAAATTGGTTGTGAACAGAAGTGTTCGTGACCCGAGGTACCACTGTATTCTAAACCCTGAGCAATTACAAAAGCTTTGATAAATGGGCTACATGACATATGCAATTTGTTCTATGGGACTCTACAATCATTTTACTTCAATGTCTAGGAGAAGGTTTCCATATTACAAGATTATAGTACTAATCAAGATGGGTTCCTTGCCCTTTTCCTGGTTCCTAAAAAGAGGTTCAAAACAGTTTCCACATATAACAAGATATTTTTTTCTTTAATATTGCTGATTTCTTTTCCACAAATCTCTTTCAGTAAGATCTAAGTAATCTTATACTATCATTTTAGTCAAGTTGCATCTGACAGATATGGGATTCACCCTGCTGCTCTTTATTAAGCACACATGCTACTCTTTCAACATAATTTAAGTGCAAGGAATACATTACATGGGTGAAGTATATTAAATCCTTTGCTTCTTTTCTGGTCCATCCTAGAACATTAGCTCTGCCTCTCTGCTTTAAGTGTAGGGTTTAAAAAGTGGCACTTGACTGATTCCTTGCTTCAGCAAATTCTTTTATTCCTTAGTGTAAAGAATGCCTGCTTTTCTGATCATCTTATCATGGTTGCATCTGATGAAATAGGCTCTTATGCACGTAAGCTCAGGATACAATGAATTAGCTGGGTTTTTTTAAGGTGCACAGGTCTGTGTCTTAATTACTACAACATACAGAACAATGTTTATATCTAATGTTACCCACCCTGGGTTTCAATTAAGATTCCCAAGACAGCAGCTTGGGATAGTATGATAGTATTGTGTTACATAAGCATTCCGTCTCAGGGCAGATTAGAACATCTATTAGTGTGGTTATGGTATAATGGCTTTCAGTACTCAAAATATTACTGAAAATCAACAATCATGTGTTTTAAAGACAAAAGCCTCCTTAAATCCAAATTATCCTATTTATTTCTTAGGCTGATGGATAAGAGATGGCCACTTGGCATCTACTGTATGCTCAGCTGTGGAATGAGTTAGCCTCATAAGTGTAAGTGACAAAAGTATAATTGACACAGTAGAAAGCTAATAGAGCCATACTTCTGACTGGCAGCAGAGAAGTTTGAGGACTAGCTTAGACTTTCCCCATAGCTATCGGTGAATCAATGAACCACTATTGGCCATACTGTTATATATTTTGTCTAAATTTTATACTGGCTGTTGGAATTAGCACTTGCTAACTTGCTGCTATGACAAGACGGGGCTGCCCAGAGGGGTTTCTAGAAATACACCACTATTGGCCTGGAAAAATATTTAATTACGGCATGTAAGCAGTTTTATCAATGTTGTCATCATCTATGGTACCTACTTGTCAAACTCCAGAATGCACTGGCCTCGTCCTATTAAACTGTCAGGAATTATCCATTCCCACCACTATAATTTTATTTGCACATACAAATGGTATAGTGTGCAGCTTGCACTGATAAGTAAGGCAACATTATAAATTGCTATGTATGATGTCACATCTGGATGATACCAGTTGGGAAGGGATGACTTAAAACATTTTGGATTTTTTTTTAAGCCAAGGAACACATTTCTGAACCTTGGTTCTTCCTCCTGCCCCATGTTTTCCCATATAGTACATTGTTCAGATTCTATACCAGATGATCAGCTTTCTGCTCCTAATCTTTTCTTCTAACCTAATTGTGAATCACACAGCATGCCCCATGGTCAGGGACCATGAGGGTTTGGTTCATACAAGATCTGGAGGGCTCTTGATTTGGCAGTTAGATTTGGTTGATGTGATGGAATGGAATCATGAAGGCCAGACTCAGGGAGAAAAACATTTTCTTTCATCTCCTGAGTCACGGGGGAGAGATAAGAGGATGAGGCTGGCACCTCCCTGAGGAATTCACAGTGTTGTGGCTGGCATTGCTTGGGAGATGGGGTTTCAGTCTGGGAAGATTCTTGCTAGAGGTTGTAGCTAATAAACATTGCTGGACTGAATTTACATGGTCTCTTGGAGTTCCTTGGGCTAGGCCTGACAGTTATGCTTAAAATGTAAACTGTACATGGTATGGCAGCAAATATTTGCAGGACTGACTTCTTCAGCTGCCTGGCACAGATACCTTGGGAGAATCTGCAAGTGGTCCCCTACCTCCAAAAAGTGAGAAGGTAGAGTCTTGTAGCCATGTTTTGGCTGCACTTTGGAACAGCCTTCCCCCAGGAAATTGATCTGCCCCTACACTGTCAGCTTTTTGTAAGCTGTTAAAAACAGAGCTTTTTAAGGAAGCCTTTGATGTATGAGTTGACGCCATCATTGATAGTGTTTATTATATCACTTTATTTTATTTTGTACCATGGATATGTTACTACTCTTTACTGATGGATGTTCGCTGCTGAGAATTTCTTTGATTGCGGCAGGGCTAAATCCAACAAACAAACAAACAAACAAACAAACAAACAAACAAAGGTTTTCTCAAGCTAACTCAGATTTTGACATATGATAATTGAATAATAAAGCTTTCTTGCAATTAAAATAGAGAGCTAGAATTCATGCCATAGCTAACAAATTCCAATATGTCTCTATTGTCCAAGCCCATCAGCTTTCAAATGTGGATAAAAAAGGTCTGTTGCAAAGTTTGTGGTACAAATCAAATTAAATCAGATCAATTTTATTACTGCCCTAAGGCCAGATACAATCAAAATATATAATAGAAGTATTACATACATACATACATATATATGTATATATATATATAATATATATACACATGCGCACGCACACACACACACATATATATATAAAACAGAAAAACAATAGGTATAATAGGATCTAAAAATAATTAAGAACAGAGATAAAATAAATCAAAATAAAATACTATTATAAGAAATTCCAAGCCTAAGTAATGGTGCGGCATATCTTATAGATAGTAACACAAAACTGGGCAACTTGGGAGGATATTTCTGAGTCCTTGACCGGAAGAAGTAACATTAAATAGAAATCACACTCCTTACCTGGAAATTTCTTCAACATCGGATATATAAGGGGCTATCTAGAATCCTTATATAGGGAACAGTAAAGTAGCATATGGCTTAGAGTTTCTATTGAGCCATCACCTCACGGGCATAACCAAAGGTGCATAGGAGAACCCTTAAAACATCCAAAAAGGATGGCAAAGCATCCAACTTGGCTAAGATGAAGGCCTTATGAAATTTCAAAATTGTAATGGATGATAAATAGGAGGTTGGAGCGAACCCTTTTGGAAGAAAATGATAAATAGTGGGGTGTAACACCTTAAATTTGTTTGGAGATCTATATCCCAATTTGTTGTTTAAGGGCAATTCTAGCATTACCAAAACCTAATGAGCACAGACTTTCCATAGAGAATCCCAGCAACTGAATTTTATCTACGGCTTTTTAAAGACATGATGACTTAAAACAATCTCTAAATACTAATGGGGCCAAACCTATTGGAAGTAGAATTAATTTTAGCCAGAAGGTAAGAAGAAGAAACCATGCTCTAGCATCCAACAAAACTATACCCGTTTCTACACATAAGATGGCATTTTTAATACTTTTTGGAACCATCAATATGGCTCTAATAAACTTATTTTGAATGGTTTCAATAATATTAAGCTTTGCAAAGGAGCAGACTTAGGAGCCATAGAGAAGCTGAGGGACTACCTTCGCTTGAAAGACCTTTCAAGCTGCAGGGATATAATGGGCAACTTTTGAATGGTAAAATCTTACACTAGTTGTAGAGGTGCAACACTTGCCCAGTAAAAAAAATGAGCATTCCAGGATAAGGAAGCATGGAACTGCTCTCTGAGATATTTATAGATGCACACCTGTTCAATCTGAGTTCCGTTTATTTGCAGTTTGTGAATTTTATGACAGTCTCAGGCAAAAACTAAGACTTTGGTTTTCTAATAATATATTGATAGTTTTTGTTCTGTACAAAATAAAGCTAGTTCCCTAAGTACTTTTCTCATTTCCACCTGTGAAGTAGACATAATAACTACATAACTGGCATATAGTAATGCTGGAATTGCACGATCAGCCAAAATGGGTGGATGATGTGCTGAAACAGCAAGGGCTTAAATTATTGGATTTGGATATAGATTGAAAAGCTAATATGCAACCTTGTCTTACCTCTCTATAAGTTGGGACTGCTTTAGATAAATGTCCCCAAGGGGTACATCTAATTTTCAGGGAGGTTTTTGAATACGGTGACTGAATAAGCATGAGCAGCTTTTGTCAATAGTGAATGTCTCAGACTGTCCCATAATCTCTCCCTTGATCAAGAGCCATGAATATTTTTCTGCCAAATGGTAGAGAACCAAACAATGACCTAATGTTCATCGTTCCTCTTTAAATCTGTCCTGTTCTTCAGTAATTATATTTTCATTTTGTACCTAATCCACTAATTTTAGATATAAAAATCTGGCATAAAGTTTATTTATTGTGTTTAATAACCTAATAGCCCTATAATTTGTAGGGTCAATTCTATTTCCTTTATTTTTGTATAACTGTACAACAATGGCCTGATTCCAATCAGATGGAAATTGCCCAGTGTTGTTAATGTGTGTGAATAAGGTGGCCAAAACTGGGGCCCACCAATCTTTATTTTCCCTTATTAATTCTGGGGGGATAAAATAACCTCCAGATGGTTTATCTGGTTTTAATTGGGCAATAAGATCTTTAATCTCAGCTATGGACACTGGTGGCCAATCTGGGAGGTCACTACAAGAGGGAATCACAGCCGAGATTACAGCAGATTCTGTTTTTAAAATGTTATAGAAGTGATCATCCCATTTATCTGCAGATATTTGTGTGATAGGACCAAAACATCTGTTTGTAAGGGATTTATTAATTTATTAAGCACCAGAACCAAGTGGAGTTCTTAAGTTTGCTGCTGAAATTAAATTCTTCCAATTCTCTCTTAAAGTCTGCCTTTCCTTTACCTTCTATTTGTGGTTCTAATTTAGTCCTTCTCTGTTGTGGCACCTGCCCTTTAGAACACTGTACCCTGCCCTACCTTCTTAAATAAGCAGTATTTAAGAAGTTGGCTTTTTCCTTGGGTTTTGGGTTAGATGGATGGATGGGTTCCAGATGTTGCAAGGAATACAGCCCAGGGGAGAGGGATTTTATCCTTGAATGGACGCTGTTTTTGTGGCTGGAGTTGTTTTGTACTGAACTGTTGTTTTAATTCTGTAAAGCTGCCCAGAGTTTTCTGGAATGGGGAAGACTACAAATTCAATAAATAAATAATCTTCCCTCTACAATCTTTCATCATCAAGGCTCTAAATTATGTGAGAGGTTGTCATTAAAAGGAGACTCTGTTGCAGTATCTGTCTTTCAGCATATGGTGTGATATGGAAGGGTGGAGTCAGTGAATGCACATCCCCATTCTGTTGGAAGTGTGAATTCAGTGGTACTGACCTTTTAGTACTTTCTCATATACTGACCACAAGGGAGCAGTGGGATGTATATAGTTAAGGATTTTCTCAGTGTCCTTTCTTGTCTCTACTTGCTCTTTGTCTAAGGGATTGGTAATATCAGGTCACTTACACTTTCTTCCACCTTTGCTCCCAGGCACACAAAGGTGTGTGCATACACACACACAAAGAACATATGCTCTCTGACTCTCCTTTTGGTAGGATGTAGCTAGCTAAGGTGCTTTGCCTATCTGAATGCATTTCCTTACATAAGTACTCTTTCTGTTATGTTATAAAGCCTACTTCACTCATCATTACTCAGGTTAGATTTTCACTCTCAGGAACATTCACATGTGCATACAGAATGTTCCCACCCTCAATGGATTCTTCCCTCATCACACAAGTTCTTGAACTCCTGAACAGGGCAATTGTCACACCACAAACATTTGGACTGAGATCACTTTCTAAGGGTGAACTCTAAGACATTGAAGAAGAGCTTCTGGTTTCAGGATGAAAATAAATTACTGTACCTGCTAGGAGCAGAAGTTGTAGACAACTCTGAGATAATGACAGAGGGCTGGCCTTGTTGCCAGGAAGGATGATAACAAGGAAACATTATTTGGACCACAGACATTTTTCAAGGCAGTGGACAGCCAGTCACTGTAAATATATAGCCAAGTGTAAAAGACCAGAGCCAGAAGCAAACATTTGAGGCCATTGTGTAAAA
The DNA here is from genome assembly GCF_059951505.1 of Python bivittatus. Lineage (NCBI taxonomy): Eukaryota > Metazoa > Chordata > Lepidosauria > Squamata > Pythonidae > Python > Python bivittatus. The sequence continues at coordinate 31,303,681 of NW_028277074.1, forward strand.
CATTTCAGATATAAAGTTGAATAACTATGGAATAACTCATGGTGTGACAAGGGAAATATATGGTACACATACTGACATGCACATTTAAAGTGGCATCTTGTAACATTTTAGAACTACAGTTGGCATTTCTGCCTTTCTTCTTTTGGACAGGACATGGGAGAAAATATAAATATAATGATGGAATATGTGATGAGCCAGAAACAAATTGATATCAGTTAAAGAAATAGGAGAGAACTATGTCCTTCCCAACATTATGAAAGAAATCTGATAAGGATTTATTTTACCTTAACCTCTACTATTCCTAGTCTGGCATTATCAAGCTTTGTAGTCCAGAGATGTTTACAAAAATTAGCATACAAAGTTGGGATTGTTGGGTAAAGAAAATGTTTGGGCTAAATTGCATTTTAATAAATTATAACAGAAAAATCTGAATAGGAAAAAAACTAAAAGGGTTAAAAAATACATATGTTGTGGAAAAACCAATACAACAGTATCCCTGCATTTTCAGGCTTTGAAAAAGGCAGTTTATTGAGAACTTAGATGGGATAGAATATCATGTGAATACATGAAACACTGGTACCAACCAGATTTCTGTTGATCTGCATAACCCTATCCTCTAGCATATCATGTGCTTCAAACTGGGCAGAAAGTGGTTTGTTCCCAGATTAGACCCAACATTGGAATCATGCTGTGCCATGCTACTAACAGTGGGTTAGATTCTAGACAATGCAATGGCTCGTATGTCTGGACCTTTTTTAAAAAATGTGCGGCTTGATTCTCTGTTGTTTTACAAAGGGAAGTTAAGTTCAGGATTAATAGAAAGGTTTGATCAAATGCTTGCTGAATTTGATCCCTTGGTTTCAGTAAAAGAATCATGGTTAGAAAAGTCAATTTTTCTCAGTATTTAAAGGTGGGGTTTTCATTTAAATTTGTGTGTGTGTGTGTGTGTGTGTGTGTATACACATACACCCTTCACAAAGACAGTGAATAACTTATTTTTGTATGGCTTTCAGAGCAGTTTCTCCCCCTTATCCCTAGCTTTAAATGTCAGTTAATTTGTCATGTTTATGGCAGATGGTGTCAAGCACAGCTGTCACCCTCTGTATTTGGCCTTGGCAGTTTTTCTGCAAAGAATGAATCTTCCAGCTTGTTTACCCTCCAGCCCTCAGTTAGCTGAAAGTGCTTGTTACTCGCTGCAATTAAGAGGGCATCTGAGACTTTGTGAATTCCTTAGTCCATTAGTTTGAGCTTAGCCTAATTACACTGGGTAAAGCTTGTTTCTGTTCTTTTAATTACCTAAATTTAGTTTATTCAAAGAGAGAACTGGCTGGGTTCATTCCAAATTTGCCACTTAAGAAGTTCAGACTAAGAAAAATTACTTTAAAAAATTGGTTTAGTAGGAACTTTTGTGCATTTAAAAAATAGGGCACTAATCTATCATTACCTTTTCTTTTGCAGACTCCATTGAAATGAATGAGCAGTGAAAGAGGATTTATTTCTTCTTCCGTGGGGTTTGCGAAGGAGAAATTCTTGCTGAATTGTGCCCATGGTTTGCACATGGACTCAAAAGGCAATGCCTGAATTAGGGTTGACTCCTAATTGTTTTACCAGTTTTGGATTTTTATAAAGCTTGGCATGTACTTTTTGGAAACTGGCAGAAGTTATTTAGAAAACCTATAGCAGTTATGTATACATATGCTGACTCTGTTCCTCCATTATCCCCTATTTTATGGTATATGTGCTTGTTAGGTAGGCTTTTAGATTAGATATCACTTGTATACATTGAAGTGAGGAATACCTTTCTTTCTTTCTCATGGCATGCTTGACCTTAACAAGGCTAAATTAAATTGAGATATTATGAAAAGGGAAACATTGGTTGCTCAAATTTCTCATTATCTTAATTTCAGTTGCTGAAAAATAGCCTGTATTTATTCACCCCCCTCCTCCCCCCCTCTATCACTCACACACACACACACACACACACACACACACACACACATATAAAAAGCACGCATCATTCTTGTCAGTTTGGGCGTAATTAGCTCAGCATTTGTATCTGCTTTTAAAAGTTAATACCAAAACAGTTTTAAAAAATGTAATTGGCTTACTGTTAATGGAAACAGCATAATTGCATTTATAACTTTACACACAACAGTCTGACTTAATCATACCCTATCTCAAATTATAGTAAATAGGCTGGCTAAAAAAATAGCTGAACTAGTTAAATGGGAGACTTAAAACAATTTTGTGGTTGATACAAAAGAGAAACCATGTCAAGAAATGATGTGTAACCTTGAAAATTGATTTCAAGGTCATTTCTGCGATTAACATACATCCACCTCTTCTATGAACTATTGATCAGATATGAGTACCTTGTTTAAATCATGCTGATGCCAGCATGATTTTTCCTAAAGCTCTTTCTCATTATCTCCTCTTTCACATTAATGATATGAATTTAATCACTCTACCCAAAATAAGTATTTATGTACTTAATTTGATGCATGGAAGCTGATAGGAAATGATCACAACATTCAGAAGGACAACATCTGGTGGACAGCTAATTTCTGAAATGTACATTAGCTACCGAGGTATGGAAGAAGTAATTTTGTGTATGGATTCATATAAACTGATTTCTTCATCTCTTTTTAGTACAATTTACTTCCATGGGACTACACTAACTTCAGCCTCATTTAATTCTATATAAAATTGATGAGACACTGTTTGCTTTCCAGGAGACCATGTCTTTATGCTGTCCATGGAATTATGGAGAAAAAGAGTATAGGTACATACCAATTCATGCATTATTAAGTTTATCTGTCATCATAAATAAATTCTGATATTTTGAATAATTAGTTGTCAGTAAGTAAGAATTCTGCTTGCAGCACATATGGGTGACATTCAGTGAATTTAGATGTTAGATTTCCTTCAGTGGCATTTTCTGTTAGCCACTCAATGTTCAGAGTGTAATGTGATTTGGATCTTGATACATCTGAATGATGGAGCAGTACATTTAGAAAGGAAATCTGGACGATTAATTTGACAAATTTTCCATCCCAGCTTTCTTAAAAAACATATATGAAGTATTACCTGTCCAGTCATGAATAATTTCCACAAATGACAAATCAGTCCAAGACAGGCGGCTTGTGTTTAACACTTTGGTTTATAATTTTGAAGACTCTGACATGACTGATTATGCTAAGGCCTAGGGCAATTTACTAAATTAATGAATTAATTACTAATACATGAGAATGATTAATTGAGATGCTTCTTTGCATCGTATCCAGTGTAATGAAGCTTGAGCAATGACAGGTGCAGAGGTATGGGCCAAATTCTGCATACTTTACTCACTTGAATACTCATTAAAAGCAATTAATCATCATGTGATAGGTGGTGCTGAATTAGGCCCTACATGATTAAATGCAGAAAATGTTTGGAGCATAAACTTAAACTCACTGTACTGGTCAACATTTTTTTTTTAGGTTAATGAAAGCAGGTCCTGCTCTCAGGTGGATTCATAAATACCATTAAGGCAGATTCTTATGATTATTATTCTCCCTTCTGAAGAAGAGCTTTTCAGGGTCATTTCATATATTACCTTTTCCATCACATAATTAATCTGTTAGAAGAGTCACTAAATGCCAAAATCTATTTCAGTTTATGCCAATATTTTTGTTATTGTTCTGTTATTATTCTTGTACTTGAGGGAGATGTTATGCTATTCCATCTTATGGAATATCTGGTGAATATGTCTGGAAATTCCTCAGTCACACAAGGGTAGAATTGGTATTGTAGAATCAGGGTTCAATTTGTTTCAAGTGCATTAAAAAAAAAAAAACTGTTAGATGGGGTACAGATAAAAAGTAATAAAGCATCTTTTGGGTCAAACTCAATTCCTATTAATTTCATGGACAAACACCTAACTGACTAGTCCCAAACATCTAAACAGGATTGGATCCAGGTTAGTAGCTGGATGGGAGACCACCAGAAAATATTAAGCCTATAGCGAGGGGACATTAAAAAAAAAGTATGCAAGAAGATAATGGCAAACCACTTCCATATTCATGCCAAAAATTCTACATAGATTGAGGAAAAAAGACTTCAATTAAATAGTGTTTATTACTGTAATAAACGACTCAGTGCAGAATTAGCTTGAGAGATTAGATGCTTTGGATGGCTCCTGGTTCCTAGCTCCTGGTCATTTGTTCCTGTCTTTCATAATAGCATGGTTTAATAATGGTCCACAGGGTTATCTAAAGGTTCCATATATTCAAAATGCAGACTCTGACATCTGCAGAAAGCCTGATTTTTCACTAGCTGGACCCAGGACACATCAGATGGATAATATGCTTTGGATCTTTCACAAGATTCACATCCTTCAGTGGAGATCTTATCACAGAATGACTGAAAAAGAAATCAATGCGTGGTGTGACTGCAGTCTTTGGAGGGATTTACAGGAACATCAATCTGTAAATTGCAAGTGCATTGCTCCATTTTACAATATGTTCCCTATGCCCTCACCTCCTCAGTTGCTTATCAGTTCACATTACTTTATAATAACCTGCCTTCAACATCATGCCAAGCTTTGACTAAATTTGGTGTCCCTTTAAAGGAAAGATAATTAAATAAGGAGCTGTCCTTTCCAATCTCAGTGATTGAAAAGATAGGCTACCTCCTTGCTGAATATACTGGACAAGTTGATTATGGTAAATATTGACTTTTATTTATATGTTGATAAAGCTTTACAAAGCACACATTTATTAACACAATTATGTATAGTCTCAAGATGATTTTTGGCACAATAGTTACAAAATCAACTGGATTATATATGAAATGTTAAAATATAATATTGACCTATTATAATTTAGAGCTTTTGAAGTTGCTTTAGGAAAAAAAAGGGATCAAAAGGGGGATGCAGCTTTCTCCCATGGTATGTAGGAGTCTATGTGGGCCACTTTCTAACACAGTCACAACCTTAGCTATATCAAATGATAGCTTTGCCCTTTCAGTGTTTCAGTGTGTGTAAGTTGGAGTACTGTATACACTTTTTTGGGTTACTCACTTACTATTACTAGAGCTGTAATATGTCTCATTACCTTCCCCAAAATCTCAGCAGGCTTTGTGAATGTGTGGCTTAAAAGAATAAAGGATACTGGGGAAAAAGTGAGTTCTAAATATGGATTTATGTGAATGAATGCACTTTCCACTAAAGGCAGTTACCTTTGGATACAATCCAAGTTTCTGCCAGGCAAGCTGAGTTATATTTCAAAAGGCAGTAGACAGAACACAGACAGGGGTTCTTTGCGACTCCTTTTCATTTATGGAACTTTCATTCTGTGGCTATTCTCTACATGAAGATATGGTCTTAGAGTCTGTTCTGAAATGTATTCCATGCCAAACCTTAGAATCTTCCATAGGTTAATTCAGATCTGTTTAATGGACTTTAAATTGAGGTTAAGGGAGCAAAAGCTCATGTACAGAAATCTTGTTCACAGAAGAGTAATAATTTGTCATCTTCTAAATTCTAGGCATATTGTTGGTACCACAATTTGCAACTTGGGAAACAACTACATTTCTCTTCATTATGCAGTTTGGGAAGCTGTTTTGAATGTTTCCTATATAAGACACAACTGTTTGTTGGAATGGTAACATAACTTTCAGCTTTAGAGTATAAAGCTCATTTTATTATAATACCTGTCCTGTGGCATAAACAAATATGGTACTTTGGATATAGTAGTAAAATGCTGTCACATAGTTCCCCACATTCTAAATAATAACTAAAATATACAAATTGAAGCTGTAATTTCAACTTAGGTTTGCAGAGATCTGTGGGAAACTTGCAGAGCAAACTCCACTTCATTTAAATAATCATGTTTAAAACCAAGAGTTACATTTCCAAGCCAACTTTCTAGCTTCTTGCTAATGTAATTGGCTCTGCTTATAGTTGCCACATAATACTTCATAATAAAACAAGGAATTAAAAAAAAAGTCTAGTTAGGTAATATAGCTTCCTTAATTGGATTATTTGAGACCATCATTCGAATACAGGTATATAATAATATTGTGAACTGATATTTGTGTAGCATTGTGAGGGTTCTTTGTTTTCCAGGGACTGGACATACCACAGCATAGCAAAGCTGTACAAAATGCATTATTTCAACACACACCTTCCCGAAAACAACAGACTATTGTAGGACTTGCAAAGTGATGTTGCCAGGTAAATATGTCTTTAACACCCAGTCCTTTAATACTTAGTTCAAGCAAAAGTCTATAAAATGCATAAAGTCTGTATAAATATACATCTTTCCTATTACACACCTCCTCCTTCACTCTGTCTTAAGATTTGCTCTTCCAAGCTAAGAGCCAGGGTGGGATGAGGCTGACTCTGAACATTGGCAAGCTCTTGAAAACACCAGGGTGTGGCTCAATTATCACAGGCAGCTGGAACTCTGACCCGGATGCTTGTGAGTAGTTAGGGAAATGGGGTGAGAAGTATTGCTGTCCCACTGCAGCCTACCTTTCCAAAGCACAGGCAGCTGTTCCAACTTCACTCCCTTACAAGGATTCAAAACAGAATAATATAAAAGCGATCCATTTATGAATGGAGACTTATTTACCCAATCCATTCTGAGAGTGGGCACATTCTGCATCATTTCTTGGGAGAAGACAATAGCACATTTTTCCTCAGGCTGGGAGTTGCCTACGAGAGGCAGCAGCTGCAACTGTGTTGTCAAACTGGCTAACAGTGATGCCAGAGATGTAACTTTAAACCTTGGTCTGCCCTGGGAAGTGAGCAACTTTAGATAGCCATGAACATTACTCCAGTTATAAAGCTCATAGCTAATGTTCCTTCTTGTGATTGCCACTGTATACTTGGAGTGAGCAAAGAATTCTGATTACCAAGCAGAATAAAAAAAGAAACGTTGTGCAAAAGCTCCATGTTTTAAATTGACTTAAATCAGGAATGCATAAGTTACCTGGGGTCCCCAAGCCCTTCTTTTGCAGGCTGTAGAAATCTTTTGGAACATCTCACTGACAATTAGCTGCAAAGGTCCTAAATATTGATAATTGGGTGGGGGGTGGGGGGAGGCCAGTTCAAAAAAAGTGAAGATGGCAGCCCCAGTTACAGCTACCATTTTGACTTTTTTTACTCCTCCCACCCAGCACGGTGTAATTTTCTGCTACTGACTGGTAAGAAAACAAGCAAACAAAAGCGGCACTAAATCCTAGATGATAAATGTAATGAACTTAAATGGTCAAATCAGCTGCTTCTCCCCCTGAAGCTTCTCCCCAGGTTTCTCCACTCACTTGTATCAGCCACAAAAAGAATAGAGAAAATAGTTCCCTGTCCCTCATTTAAATTACAACATCATCATGATTACAGAACAACATAGCCTTTTAAAAATAACAATATTTACCAGTTTGTTATAAAAAGGAAACGATATGCTAAAAATGAAAAACAGAAAATGAGCCTTGTAGCTTCTAACTAGGCTAGTTTTAAAAGTAACGTACCCCCTGTGAGAAATAGTAGCACTGTCAGGGTCAGATGGGGATAAGGAACTTGTGTGCAACTTCTACATCACTTCTCACATTCTCTGCTTTCTCCCTGGCATGTGGGGTCTTTCTGACTTTGGCTCCAAGGCGGTATAGCCCTACTTCAACCACTGTGAAAGTATCATCAATCACGCTCCAGACCTAACATTCTTTTCTTCATATTCACAATGCTTTATTTTTAAAATTCAGGCTGTTACGAAGAAATCTAGACCCAAACATTTGGGAAGGGTGGAAGCAGGGGAATATTAACTGCTTGCATTATGTTAAAAATGAAACAAGTCCATCAAACTGGATTGTCAAACGGGAAACAAAAATGGCAGAGAATAATTAGAGACAATTCTGCTCTGACAGGGGTCATAAGGAAGAGATAAGCTTCCCGTTCTCAAGGGCTGTTGTTGAGGTCATATTTACCAACCGGTTGGAATGAATTGCAAAGAAACCTTATGTTCAGCTTCGTGTCTAGTTTACATCTTGTGAGTAGCTTTCAAAAAATGAATTTCAATATTTTGGAGACAAAAGCCTGGAAAGTCTGCATTTAACCCTTCCCCCCTCTTTGAGTTTGAGGCCAAGGCCAAATGGCCATCTCACTCCCCCTCTGATTAACCTTGCTCTTCCTAGGCAGCCTTACAGAGCAGTGTGACTCTCGCCAACCACACATCTATTATTTTCACAATCTGCATCATTGAAAATAATCATCCCCAACTGGAAATCTTGGCAACTGGAAACCTTGGCATCAGCTTTCACATGTTTCATTATTTCATGCTGTCTGACTTGTTTATTTTCTTCTTCCAACAAATAGCAAAGTAAAGAGTATAAAGAAAGTATACAGCTTTTTTAAGTACCTGAAGGGCTGTCACACAGAAGTGCATAACCTGTTCTCTTTTGTTCTGGGGTACAGGCCACTGAATAAATACAGGAAGGCCAATTCTAGCTGAACATTAGGGATTTTTTTTTTTTAACTATAAGAGCAGCTAGATAGTGGAACCATTAGCAAAGATGATGATGATCATTCAGTGGATGTAGTCAAACAAAGTCTGGACAACCATCTGTCATGGACACTTGAACAGGGATTGGACTTCATATCAACTTCATGACTCTGTGAAATATAAAAAAGTTATGCATCCTGTGAATTGCCAAAAAATTGAGAGGGTACAGAAAGAAAACTAAATCTAATAGGGCAGTTAAATAAAGTGGGCTAAAAGTTTATTAAATGTCCTGTGATGGCATAATGATGACAGATGATGCTAAAAGAGTTCTGAAGCTTTTCCATGAATGGCTTACTATTTAAGTCCCAACAGAGAACGTATGACACCTATTTTACAAAAATGCTTTTCAGAAGTCATAGCATTTGTGAAGAAACCGTAAAATCTGTGCGGATCCTTTAAAAAACACATTTCCATAAAAAATCTACTAGCAAAGATCTACTTACAACAGAGCCAGAAAGTACTCTAAGAGCAACTATACCAGAGCTTAATAATATGTATCATATTATTTCATTTACATTCTGGTGCCTCATTAAAGGGAGGTAGTTCCTCAGCTGCAAGTATTTTTGGGGAAAGCATATTATCTTAACTCATTTTAGGCCACCTACAGAATCAGCCTATAGAGTTGTAACTGCCTTGATCAGCCTGATTGAATAATCTTGGAGATCAACAGAGAGAGTATGAAGCTGTTAATTCATCTTGATAATTCAATGACTTTCTACATCATTAACGATGTATCTTGAATGGGAATAGGAGGCCCTGTTTGTAATGGTACCATTCCTATTTCTCAGGTAGGTTTTAGATGCTGTCACTTGGAATCAGTTCTTCTCAAAACAGAATTACTACATAGTTGCCTCAGAGTTTCACGCTCTTTCTTTTCAGCATTTTTCAGTATCAATGTGAAACTTCTGGGTAGGCATCAGGAAATTTGGATCTGAGTAATGCCTATATTAATATTTCTATAACATCTCTAACTCATGAGGTGGTTCTCCCAAATGTCTGTCTCAAGGGGTTTGATAAAAATAATGTAAATAAATTAAAATTGAATCTAATCAAGATGGAGTTGTTCATTGTGGTAGTGGGATCATAAAACCAGGGAATCAGTAGTCTCCCTATTCTGGATGAGGTTATACTTTCCTAGAAGAAGCAGGTATATAATTTGAGAATGCATCTGGGTATAGATCTTACTGGATTTCTGGCTTTAAGCTAGTATATCAAATTAAGTGACAAAGAAAGTAATTGTGATGCATCCCTTTGTATTCTTAGCCTTATCTATAATAATGTGATCTATGTGGGAGTTTTCAGTTTGAAAATTCCATTTAGTACAGAATTTGCTGGTGAGGTTGTACTCAACAAAATTATATTATTCCTACTGTATGTGGAATAATTATATAACTCTGAGTTTGCAAAGCACTACAAAACACCTTTAAAGCTGTTCATAGCTGTAGTCTAGCAAACCTGACAGACCACCTTCTTATAATGTGATCCACCATCTTATTGGATCATCTACAGATGACCACAGATCCATCTCATCTCAGGATTTCTATCTGTCCCAGATCATGGAATGAATTCCTAGATGAAAACTGACCTTTTTGCTGGCTTTTAAAAAGGCCTTAAAAATACATCTCAATAGTCCTTGATTGTTTTGATATTGCTAACAAATATAACATCTGTAAAGGGTCAGTTATTGCTAGTTCATATCAGTTTTCAACTAACCTAAAAATATGAACTATTGTGATAATCAGCAATAAAATACTGCTGAATGAAATATACTGAAATCAGATTTTATTACCATCAAATATCCATTGTGTATAGAGCAAAATATGCAGAAAAAGTCTAGACATGATTTGAAAACATGCAATACTGCAGTCTTGTAGTAATTTTGTAGTGCCTTGAGTGCTATGACAAGAGGATAAAATAAGAATATGTGGTAAATAGCTTTACCGTTTAATATCTTGCAAACACAGCTTGAGTGTACTGATGATGACGTGGGCATGAAGTAAAACACTACTGCATCTTTCAGAAATCTTTCCCCCACGGATCTCTCGACATGTAGCCTACAGTTATTGATGTTTTCTGTCTTGCTGAATGGTGGTAGTGGGAGTTCTAGCCCAACATATCAGAAGAGCATCAGATGGGGAAATGTAGGACTCTTATGAGTAATCACAGTCTTCAGTTAGGCAGCCATATTATACTTTTATATAATTACATGGAGCTTACCCCTAAGAAGCTGCAAACTAGGGTGAGCAACCTTTCTGACTGAGTTGCAAAAAGATGGTCCTGAGTACATGGGAATGCCAGCTTAGTCCCTGTCTGAAACTCATTAAAACAACCACAACCTTTCCTGGGATCCTGCAGCAGCTCCTGCACATTCCCAAGCACCTTTTTGGAAATGAATCTGAAGGGCTGCACAGATCTACTTCAAAGTTGTAACTCTTTTCCTCAGAGAGGAATGCATAATTTTGGAAAGCTGTGGGCCACCCTTGGCAACTGAGAGGCATGTTAGGTGGGAGTCATATTCTAAAAAAGTAAAAGAGACCAAGACTGGAACTAAATTTGATATGATAAAATTTAAATGTAATTATATGTACAAGTGCTTCACTAAATACAGCTAATAGTACTAGTTCCTAATCTCTCTTTTGACACACACAAATGACAGTTTAGTGACAACTTGATGCCCACACCAAAGACTTTCAAGGAATGTTTGAGACTCCAGTTGGGCAGATTAGTTCCTTCTGAACTCAGTGGAAGTCCGTAGGCATGCATAGGATTGTATTACCTCAACAACCATTTGCTGAAAGCTTCCTAACCATATGATGAATTTACTAAAACTTCAGTTAGACTGGAGACAGTTAAGCCAAACTCCTACCATTTTGAATTGCATTAGGATCAGCTCTAGGCATTTTTAAACTTCTCTTTTATCCACTTGACCTTGTCACTCTTGTTTTTTCTGTTTTACCATTTTTCCTTCTCTATATTATTTACCAGGCCAAACTCACTATCAGATATTATTAGTGTTCATTCCCTTTGTGCTATAATCCATGCATAACCACATTTAACAAACCTAGTCTGTTAAGAACATATATAGGCTTGGGGGAAGGCCACTTATCTACTTATAATTGGCTAGCTGAAACAAATTAATAGGGTTTTGCACAAGTGAACCTTTGCAGAAAATTGTGAATGGTGTTCCAGGCTGTGAGTTAGCAAACAAAATTATTATCCTGTACTTTCTGAAAGCTTTGTGTGTTTTTTTTTCCGACCGTCCATCCTAGTTTACAGGCCGGGATTTCTAGGTAGTTTCTTACTCTTCTATCTACTGTGACAATTTGGGTGATACCTGGCCTGGAAATCACCAGAAATACCACCAGATCAGTTTGAGCAGTTAAAAAAAAAAGAAAAAAGAAAAGAAAGGAAAACTACATTTGCATTTGTTGCCAAAAAACTGCATGGATATGTCCATGTATTCACCAGGACATTAGATCAGTTAGAGGTTGTCTTTTCCTGACTAGGTGCTGGTGATTGTTAATATTTCAGCAAAAAAAGAAAGTACTATGTAAAAATGGTAATTGTGGTTATGATGTCAGTTGGTATGGGGCAGTAGTGGCCTCTTGTAGTCTTTATCTTAATTCTCCAAGACTGCAAGATAAGATTAAATTTTATTTATTATTTAACAAACAAATCCTATCTTCTATCTATTCATTCTATACTTTTCTAGTCTTTTCCTAAAATAAGAGTTTGAACTGCCTGATTATTTGGTTGCCCTCTTCTGTACTTCTTCAGCTGTACAGAGCTGTACAACTCTGTTGTAGCCTTTCTCAAAGGCAGTGATCAGAAAAACACACAGTATTCCAGGTGCATAAGTATCATGGATTTGTATAAGAACCCTACCATGTTAGCTGTTTTATTTTCAGTACCATTCCTAATCATCCTTAGCATGAAATCTGCCTTTTTCACAGCTGCCACACAGTGAGTTGATATCTTCATTGAGCTATCCACTATGACCTACAATATTTTTCCAGGTTAATTACAGACAAGATTCCATCAATATGTATGTATAGTTGGGGGAAAAAGCTCTCACATCTTGGAAGGCCCCAACTCCATTATGTTGGAAAGTAGTTATTAGAAAGCTGAACTAATGCCATTTTAGAAAGGAAGTTAGTGCTTTGCCATTACACAAAAGTGAAAGGGTCATGTAGGACAGATAAGGAAGGAGTGAGAAGAAACCCTTACGCTTCTAGCATAAATGTACTTAGAGATAAGACGTGCCAATTAGAAAGTGAGAAATAAGGCTATTCTTTATTAGGGAAGTTAAACTTGAGGATTTTAGAATCAGACATGTGCAAATTGGTTGTTCATACATGACTATAAAAGAGCACTGCACCACTTACAAGGGTTCGGTTGCACTCAGTGCTTTTATCTTGTGTACTAATAAACTTTTAAACTCTGAATTACGGCATGTGATGTTTGACCCGAACAGGTAACAAACTATGGGGAAGGAATTATTCCAACAATACTTAGGAGGTTAAAAAAACCCCTTAAGATTGTAGTTGCAGTGACATGATAAAAGCCCTATCCATTTGTAAATGCACATGATGTCGATGCATGTATAAAAGTGCAGGGCTTTGATCAGGCTGTCACGATTGTCTTTTTTTTTTTCTTTTAATAAAGTAAAAAAAGGAAAGTAAAAAAGGAAAGTAAAAATGATCAAGATGTCATGATTGCCATCTTGTTCTGTTTACACCCCCCTCCACGCAGCCCCCAGTGGATGCCACTGATCTCAGCAAAAGTGTGAATGAAATAATGCTCATTCTTAAAATGAAGATCTAGGTCTTAGAAGAATGCAACAAGATTTCATAAGGACCTACTTAGAAATATGACTGTAATAATGTTTATGAACAATCAAAAAGCTGTAGTGACAATATCATTGATAAACAAAATGCTTCCTATATGCTTTATAGATTAGGCATAGAGCAGAAATTTGTTTTGTTTACATTTGAAAGTAATCTTGATGAGAAGTTCATTCTTGGATTTGTGTGTAACTCAAAAGTAATTATCTTGCAAAATTTGTAATTTTCCAAATATTGCAGCATGGTTTGCCAATAACATACAATAAAAATATTAACAGACCTGCATAAAAAATGCATCTGTTCATAAAATTTCAAACAAGCAAATAAACAAGCATACAAATGTAATGAGAACTTTTTTTTAAAAAAAAGAAACCTCTGAGATGTGAATGGGATGAATCCCATTTACAGATGGAAAAATAAGATAAAATTAATAGATTTATTCATCCCAGTACTAGACATAGACAATATTTTTCTGATCCTCTCCAACTTGAAGCTGCTTGTATGGGAGCAATGCTTGGAGGGAGAGTAACAAAGAAGTGATGCAGGCCCCCAGGACTGATTGTGATATTCACACATCCTTTATCTCTGTAGCTTCAACGATACTTTATTTGTGTGTTAATCTGAAGATTGTGATACTGACATTCTGTAGAACCTTATGCCTTTGTGTACTTCCATGCTTTTCCATGCTAGGAGCACCTTGCCAAGTGGAATTCCTTCAGAACTCTATTTTTGCAGAAAAGAAAAGGCGATTGTTCTTTTCTACTGATAAACACAGGACCTGAATTTTTAATGGCATTAGAAATTACAACTAAGTCCAGAAATAAATAGCATCTTAAATTAGAATTTTAATTAAGGCTGCAATTATAAACATATTTACTTGGATGTAAAACCTGAAATCAGTGTAATTTATTACTAGGCAAGTATGTTTTATAGTGCATTCATGTGAAATATAGATCTGTTTCTCATTGGAAACATCCAGGTATGGTATGTGGGAAAGTATTGATTTTTGCTTATCTTTCTTCTCCTTTTGTATTGTTTTTCTTTCTTTCTTCTGATACTGTTACTGGAAAGGGCAAATGTATTGGAAGAAAAAAAAAATTGCAGAGGGGAAACAAACACCATTAGCTAGGATAGCAATCTTTTTCTGGAATGCTCCAGCAGAAAAGCAGTAGTTAGAGGTGTTTTATTAAATTATTTATTTGTAATTACTTTTATGATGCTAGGTGGCTTACAATACAGCAACCATAAACTATTCATAAAAATAATAAGGAATTAAAGCTGTCAAGCACTATTAATAAAAACGGCAGTAAAACTGTTGCCATTGATGGCTGGTTCTTCCGATATGAACATCTGCCTGAAGAGGACGGTCTTCATCATGTTATGGTATCAGGGCACGTGTGGCCTCAGGAGGCAAGCTGTTCCAGAGGGAGGGAGCTGCTACAGAGCATATCATTTTCTGGGTCACAACCCCACTGATTTCTTCTGGGGTGGCTACTCTGAGCATTCTCTCCCTACTAGATCGGGGAGGGTAGGCCACGTCTACTGGTTATCGTCCTGAATGTAGCAAAGACCCAACTCATAATATATCAAACATATTCAGAGATAATATACATCATTGTAGGGACAGAGCGTCCAGGATAAAATCTATGTGATTGCTAATTGTTGACAACAGCTTGATGGCAAACAAACAATCAGTTTTGAACCATTTTGTTTCTTCACTTCTTCCAGTAGCTTTTGGTTCATTGTAATTATTATTACCATGATGTTTATAACTGTTCTCTGATTATCACTTCTGCCTGTATATGTCCATAGGATTGTGATACATTTATTTTAACAATACTGAAAGTTTGGTTTATAGCATTAATACTGGGCAATACACTGAAAGATAGGCAGTATTTATGATATCCTAAACACTCAAGCTTTCTTTTTTGTAGTAATTTTATTGAACGTTACAATTAAAAAAATAAGAATACAAACTAAAAAAAATAAAAGAATAAAAATAAAAAAATAGAAAGTGCAGAAAAGTAGGAAAAAATGAAAAACAGAAACAAAAGAAAAAAAAATAAGAATATAGTAAAGAAAAAAATATTTAAAGAAATGACTTCCCCCTTCATAACAAGTATAAACAATTTTAGTAATTTATCTTAAAATAGAACAAATGATATTTTCTTCCCATATCTCATCTCTCATCTATAAACAAATCTTTAAAGCTTCATCATTCAGTCCTGGTCAGCAAAAGTGCATTAAGGGTTACCAGAGATAACAACGTATCTATTTTAACCTTGATCAAATAAAACAACTTTATATTCCTTCTTTTTTACTTTTAGCAATCTTGATCTTTTTATTTTCCTTCCCTTTACTTTTAACAATCTTGATCCTTAATCCCCTCAAATAATGTCCTAGAACTTGATTTCTTCTCATTTTTTTCTTTGTTGCTTCTCACTAAATTCTTCAAAACTTTAACAAGTCTCTTTTGTAAATCCAATATAAGAATGTTATCCAGGTCACTCAAGTTTTCATATCAAAAATATTTGTATATATAGCAAGATTTACAGCTATTTAGATATAGAATCTCCTTGTAGATACCTGGGGGAAGAAAGTCCTTTTTCCTAGGAGATCAAAAAAATGATGCGGGGATTAGAAGGGCATTGTGAAATTGGATTGAAATTACCAGTCCCAACTTGATCTTATTTGATCCTGCCAACTCCCAAATATTCCCTCTTGATCTAGCTAATTATATAAATAGTAGATCCAGTAGATGCAGTATGATAAGGCCTCAAGGCAGAAATCTGATGCATGCCTTCCAATTTGTTACTGGCAGAAAGACAAAAGCAGCAGGGTTAAATGAATGTTCATGTCTGGAGCTGAGATCTCTGTAGCTTTTGCTACAAATACTTTTCTTGTCTAGATAATTTGTCAGTGGCCAGGCATTCTGAAACAAGGGGAATGCTCATTTTTGTTTTAATCAGAAAATCTGCACATAAAGGGAGAGCTACTATGAGAATGATTAAACTGAATTGCTTTACTGTAAATAAAATGGTTACAGACGGTGCCCTTTCGTGCTTTTTAAAGCTGCCCATTCTAGATTCTGAACAGCATTTGCTGTGACTCACTAGCTGGGACTAAGGGAGTCAAGAGCAACTTAATTTGAAAGGAATCTGAATAAGCTTCAGAAGAAGAGAAGAAGTTGTCTTGCCCAATTCAATCATCAAGGCATCTAGCTTAATGATGTTGGTACTGACTGTAGCAGCTTTACAAGGCTCCTTCCCAGTCTTACCTGGAAATACCAGGAGCTAAGTCCTGACTCTTCAGCCTGTGAAGCCTGTGTTTTGTCACTGAACTATTCAGTTTGAACAAGGCCACTGAGAACTGAAGTCTGAAATTAAGTATTGTTAATGTGATGACTGTCTGGTATACTTAATAATTTTCACTCTCACATTAAAATAAGAGTTTGGTGATATCTTTTCAGGAAAGGCAGGCTTGGGAATTCAGACTGAACTTTGTATTGGTAGTACTGGGACCCTACTGTTTTTTGGTCATATCTTTCTGATGCTAAATATTGATGACAGGAAGGAAAAAAAAAGAGAGCTGGGGTATTAGGGATACATGTTAGAGATAGAAAGCAGGCATAGCAGTTTTAGCTCCTGTGTCATTATTTGTTTTTCTGGAGGTGCTTCATATGGCATCTAACTCTGGTCCAGGAGAGATAGGTCTCTATCATGCCCTCTGCTGCTTGTCTTTCAATTAAAAGGTTAAAATGCAATAATGGAAATAATTTCAACAATGCCGCCTCTTGACTATCTAGTATAATAGCATGTGGGCTAGAGATTAATCTTTCCCTTACCTAACCTGGGAGATAAATCTATCTCATAGGAGACAAACAAAATCAAACTCTATTTTAAAAGCGATAAAATGTCACCC
This sequence comes from Python bivittatus, assembly GCF_059951505.1. Taxonomy (NCBI): domain Eukaryota; kingdom Metazoa; phylum Chordata; class Lepidosauria; order Squamata; family Pythonidae; genus Python; species Python bivittatus. The sequence continues at coordinate 31,320,983 of NW_028277074.1, forward strand.
GTTGGGGGGAGATGGGCGGCATACAAATTTAATAATAAATAAAAAATAAATAAAAAAAAAAAAATAAAATAAAATAAAATAAAATGTGCCAATCTCTTTAAACATGAAATATTTTTCTAACTTATTAATTTTGCACTTTGTACAATCAGAGAAAAAAACCAAGAAAATAAAAAACAGAAAATAGATTTAAAAAGGAGATTAATAAATCTTATAAAAGTAACTAAAAATAAAAAATACATAAATCATGTTGGAATATTGTATGTCAATTTGAAATTTTAAGGCAGTACTAAAATAAGTCAATATTTAAATTGGGTTATTCTGCAATAATTAACAACTATAAGTAGTATAGTTCAAATTATAAATTATAAACTGAAATAAGGACAATGCAATAATTTCTGCCTAATATAAGAAGTTTTATAATTGAAAGATTACAGTTTTATGCTAAAGCATACCCAAACTTTGGATGTAATATGACCCATTTGTAAGATTATAATCCAAAAATAGTTTTCACTTAGCATAACTTTAAATGCAAACTTCATTGTTCAAGTGGATAAATGATAGAAGTGCCCAGTTCCAAGTAAGATTTGTCACTTGCAACTGGCAAGTTAGACAGACAGAATAAAATATGCTGTGGACAGATCACAACATGGTGCTGGTCTGCTATAAATGGAGGGCTTGTTGTTCAAAGAGATGGCTGATAGCCTCAAATATCAAGTATCCAAGAAGATTCCATAGTAAAAACTAACTTCACGAACATGCCTAAAGTATGAATAGAGGGTAAAATTACATTTCCTAACTTGTACAGGGGTGTTAGGCTTATGACAAAATAGCAAACAGAAAGAGAGTTTACGACAATTCCTGGCTGTAAGTTTTTCCCCCCTACAGAAATAGCAGATATCTGAAGCAAATGTTTCTCTGCTCAAGTTCTCTGGACCTTTTCAACTTCTTGAGATTCCACACTTTATTGGGAGGCTGCTGGGGAGGTGTAAAATCCCATTGTCTGCCAGCCCCTTTCCCCCAACTTCTTTAGAATTGTACTAAAAGGACTACTTATTCATTTGAGTCAAACGATGACAATGAACATATTCCTTCCATTTTGGGAAAAAATGGAAGTCACATGGTGCAAATCTGGACTGTATAGTGAATGTGGTAAGATGGTGAGATCCTGTGTTGCAATTGCCTCTTGGGTGGCTCATGATGCAGGAGGCTTACTGTTGTCATGTTTGCAGCAAAAATTTGTTCTTGTGCTTTCAACTCTGCTTAATCATTATCTGCACTCCAAAAAAAAAAATCTGTAATCACATGCTTTCCTGCTGACACCTGGGTTTTGATATATTTTTTTTCACAGATGAAGCTTTGTAATAATATTCTGTGGACTGACACTTCATTTTGGGGTCATAATAATGAGGCCATATTTCGCTGGCTGTCACAGTGCTGTGAAGAAATTCCTCACCTTTCATTCTTGTGGCATGACAACAATTGCTAGCCAATTTTAATTTTAGAAGCTTGTATCTCTACTATTAGCATGCAAGGAATCCATCTTGCGCAAATCTTTAAATACTGAAAAATATCAATGCAATAATGTTTGCAAGGGCTAAGTATTTCAATATTTATTGAACAACCTCAAGCAAGTGATAGATATAAAATTAGGCAAAGAATAACATGAATCCATTTTATCATCCTTTCTCGAGATGGAACCATTGAGAAACTTCTTAGTCTAGAGTTTCTTCTCACAAATTTACCATTTTCCCTTCCTCTCCTCTCCTTTCTTTGGATGGACTCAGGGTTTTGTGAGCATCCATGAATTTTATCCAGTAGTCCTTCTTAGGGTCCAAAAAAGTTCTATATAAGCCAGGATGATCGTGCTTCACACATGACCGTTCCTCACCACCTCTCTTTCAGATTTCTATTCCAAAAGTTTAAGCCAATCATTAACAATGCAGGTGTAAGGTATTAGCCTATCACATACTCCCCTTCACTTATTTATGCTGTCTCCCAGCATGGACACCTCCCTGCTAGCTAATACAGATGTTTCTTCTCTGTGGTTAGTCACAATGTCTACAGAGGCAGCGCCTGCAGTTAACCACAACACCTAGGCCATTTATCTTTCCTAAACAGTGGTTTGTTTGTCCACCCATAATGGGATCACTGCTGCTCATCATAACCTCCCAGCTTCTTACCAGTCTTTAAATTACTTTAGATGTTACTGCAATTCAGTGTATGCTTTTTTTAAATTTATTTTTTACTGCACCTACTCCTGCAGTTCTCACTGCTACAAATGAGTTGCCAACAAGTCAACTTAAAATAAGAGAGGATAATGCTATTAACAAATATCTCCCATACCAAAAGCTCCTTGTCATTGTGTTTCTGGATCACCCTCTATACTGACACTCTTTTAGCAGGTTAAGCTCCTTTTTTAAGGGGGGTTGTTTACAGACTTGGATCTTTCCCTTAGCAGTAATTAATTTGTTAGTACTGAGTCCCAGTTAGCAACAATAGCAAAATAAATATTCTATGGCTATCATTTTAATATGCCCTATACCTTTTCGTAAGTTAAGAAAGCAAGTAGGCCAATGATCACCAGCTCCTTAGAGCGTGGTTTGGGGGAATAAAACTATAAAAGAGCCAGTGGCAACTATGGGCAAAGAGCTGTCAGGCCTATTCTAGTAAATCAGGATTAAAGTAAATCTGGATTTCCAACCTGTTTGAAATTACAGTGTTTGACCTTATTGACTGCTAAGTATTCACACAGAATGAGATTACAGTGGACATTGGCGTAAGGCTTACTAGAGTTATAAAATGAAGGTAGTTTTCTGTGCAATTTCTAGGTGCAAGGAAAATGAAGATTTTCTTCCAAGAAAAACACTGCAGCTCTTCTCTTATCTTCACCTCCCTCTCTGTTTTCTGACAATGGGTTTCCCACCCATGCCAGCAAAATAGTTCAGAAGGTGGACAGCAAAATGGTTAAATTTGGAGCTGTGTGGAATGTGATTGTAGAAGTCAGATATGTTTGTACATATGAAGTTCTTTCTGAAAATCCTGTCAAGTCAAGATAATTTTAAAGTTTGTTTTCCTTGTTAAATGACACCAGCAGCATCACTTACCACTTAGCTCCTGTTCTGGATATGATATATACAATGGTCTTGCCTGATCCTGTCACAAAGAGGCGTGTTCCAGGTATAATCTGAAGGAAAGCATTATAACCTATTTAACAACTGTCCAGTTTCTTTAGCTTTTATTGCTTTCCCAAACTCTCATCTTCCAGAAGTACTGGGCAAGGTGGGGGTGATGGGAGTTGCAATCCAATGTATTGGAGGGTGCCAGAATGGAGACAGTTGAGGTAAAATAATTCTTTCTCTAGACCAGCAACTGACAGCTAGCAAAAACGTTTGTTTTATGGTTGTTTTATAGTTACTGGTTTTACTGTTGTTATGAGCTGCCCAGAGTTGTTTAAGATGGGTGGCCATAAAAATCTTTTAAATAAATAAAAACTCGTAGCTCAGTAGCAGAGGTCACACAGATTTCTGTTTTGATCCAGGAAGCTCTAGGTAAAGCTGAAAAATATTTAGGTCAGAAAACATGGAGCATCATTATCAGGACCGTATATAGTCCTGAGTTAGATGGACCATAATTCAGACTTCACAAGGGTAACTTCTCAGAAGTTCTGCAGCTTATAGTCTTGGAAAAATGAATATATTAACACTCTAGCCTTCAGACTAAGTAACTTTGAACAGAGTCATGCTTCCTTCCTCATAAATATGCTTAAGATTACAGCTTTGTGTTATTCATTATATAAAATTTATGTAACATTAGCAATGGGCCATACATTATCCGTATATCGATTTGACAGTTCTTCCCCAAGAAGGCTAAAAAATGTAAGCAAAGGAAACAAACCAAGCAACCCACTAAAAGGATACAACGTTAATATATTTAGGTTATTGTGCTTTCCAGCTATTTTGTATTTAATGTGAATTCTAATGTGCATATAAATCTCCTTTGCTCTTTGGGTCTATGCTACTTAGTTCAGTCATTAAAAGCAAGATACCAGTGAATTCTGTTGTCCTTTTTTTGCATATTTGCTTCCTGGTTGAAGTGAATGTGACAATCTGCATGGACAATAACAAATGCCATCCTAGGCCTTTCGTTAAGAACGCATGCTTCATTGTAAATTTAATCTATTTTACGGCTGTCTTTTCAGGGCAAATTCTGCTCTAGAAGATTTATGTCTGGATTTTTAATAAGATATCTGGACATTTGTTTTTCTATTTAGGGGTAGAGGAAGTTGTACTTTTAAAGGCTTTTAAAAATGCATAATATGGTCGATGCTTTGATTTTTCCTTTCTTTTCAAAGTAAAAATACTATGACTTCACTGCAGTGTAATCTACAGTGGCTGCTGCTCTCTCTCTCTTTTTTTGCAGCACTTCTTCAACAGTCCAGGCAACCAGAGACAATGTATGGTTGCATGGTCAGTCCAGGAAGTGCTGCAAGGAAGCAGTAGGCTTAGTAGATAGCTCTGCACTTTTTTTTTTTGCTATAGAAAGAAACAAACCCTAAGATCTCTGACTACATCATATGACTTTAACAATGAGTTGGATTTTTATTGGAGAGAAGAAAACACTAGTGAGGCTTTATTTCTACTAGTAATTTTCCCACTATAGAACCACTTGGATCAAAAATGAAAATAAAATTAAAAATCCTGGCAGGATCAGTGAGAAAAAAAGAGTTTATATGCCTTCACTATTTTGCCATTGGACTGCATGTATAGGGTGAATATGCTATTCTATATTTGTTTCATTAAAACATTTTTTTGTGGGATGCTTGATCTTATTAACTTCCATGTTGCAAAATTCTCAGCCTTAATGTTAAGAAATATTATTTCAAGCATAAATCTGTTAACATTGCACCACAATAACCTACCAAAGTTTAAATGGTTTAGAAAAGCTTTACAGATAGCTTCATGTTGCAAAAGATAGACAGCTTTGTTAATACCAAATATTTATTTTATTAAGGGAATTAGCTGTTTTTCAGCTGAAAGCATGACATAATTAAATGCATAATACTCTTGTAATAGGTACTTACTTAAATTTCCTAATAATTTCCTTTATACCAGCTTCCTTACTCTGCTGTTCCCCTCAAACTGATTCTTGACAATCACGAACGATGCTACATGGCAGTTTTCTCCATCATGCTATTCCTAAAACCTGTTGGCTTTCAACTCTCCAAATTTTTAGCCAGCATGTCAAACTCTGCTCTGTATCTAGCCTTGGTTGCTTCTGGTTTTTCAGATGAATTGGTTATTCATTACTTTCTGAATTAGAGCTCTGCTAGAAAGATTGTATATAGGCTCTGCTAGTCTATGCTGCTGTTTTAAGGTTTAGCTACTACTACACACCTCAGTTTCCTGCTCTTCTCAAGCCTCAGCCTCAGCCTTTCTCTCTTATTCTGTTAGTATTTTCTCAGATTGGTATGCTTGCTCCTTTTCAGTTCCAGACAACATCTCCACGGCTGATCCCTTCCAGTCCTGTCTTTTATACTGTCATTCTGAAGCTTAATCTAGAGGAAGCATAAAAAGTAGTTTCGGCCCAATACACAATTACAAAACTGTAAACAAAGCTGTAAATCCTGCACACCCCAATAAAGATTACTCACAAGATATACATAATAAAAATATACTAAAATACAGCAGTTTTTTACAGAATGCAGTACCTTTCTTCATAGTATTCAGAAATCCATATAGGTATTCTTAAAACTCCATAGCAGAACAATCACATGATTTTCCTTAACTTACTTACAAGTTTAAGAATGGATTAAAAGTACAATAGATAGAACTATATAAATAGTCTAAATTATGATTCAAATATAAGAAAGACATGAACATGAAAAAGATAAATTTTGACTTTATGTATTTGTTTGTAAACAATGCATAATAGTTTTATGCTGTAGAGATGTTTAATAATTCTATTTGTTTCAAGACTAAGCAGCCATTCATAGCTTCTGAATTTTCTGTCCCTGAATTCAATGTGTTCTGAGACCATGAAAATGTAGGTGATACAGCAAGTGAAACATTAAATATTCAGCTTCAGGGCACGTAAGATATTTCTGAATATGACTTGTGGGTATGAAGTATATAATATGCAGATCTGAAATTTCTATGCATCTGAATCAGTAACAGCAAAATAATTGTATAGAAAACTATGTAAAAAACTTGATAATACCTACTGTTTTTAAAATGTAACTTTTTGAATTTGTCTTTTATCTAATTTGTGATTGTTTGGCTACCAAAAACCAGCCAACCCCCCCAAAAGACAACAAGCAAACACAAACAAACCAGACATTCTTTTTATGCTGAAATATTCTAATAAGAAATAGCGGGGAAAGCCCAAGTAAATAACCAAAAAAATTACAACAAAAGCAATTAAAACATTAAGATGATTTCTGTCTTCTGGCTGAAAAGACAGGATCCAATACTGCCATGCAAGTTGTTTGAACACCTACAAATGCAAAACATTACCAGTTATGCTGGTATCTACAGAATAATCCTGAATATTTGATTATGATTGAGAGGAAACTCTGACCTTCATGAGGAGAACCAAATCTTTACGGCCATCCTATCTGCCTTTAGTTAGTAATATTAAGTATGTATATGCGTTTAGTGGTAGAGAAGGATGAGAAAGATACCTAGCTTTTATTGCTAAGGCCTGCAGCAATCTATGAACATTTGACTAAATAAGAAGAGCCCTGGGATTAGATTGAAGATCCATCTAATTTATTATCTCATACACTACTGGCCAGTGAAATGTGTCTGGGAATTCTCATGCTAAATAAGAATTTGGTAGTCCACTCAATTACTTCTCCTGAGCAAGTGATGCTCGTAAGAAATCTCAACATGAAGATTTGTTTAGCCATCATAGCTGGTAACTATGGATGGCTCCTTAAAACTTAACTAAGTTAAGTAACCATTACCATCCTGTATGCAAAAAGTTCCATAAACTAATTATGCACAGTGATAAGAATTTTCTGCCTGTTAGTTTTCTTCAATAACCATATGTTCTGGTGGTTATGAGAGAAGATTTAAAAAGTTTTTGTATCAATTTTCTTCTATTACTTTTATCACAGTTGATTTCCCCAGCACATAGACACATTTTGGACTGGACATGGACTTTCTAGGATCAGGAGTTTGAGCTGAAATCAATTGTTTTACGCTGAACTCACAAAACGAACAAATATATCTTATTTCATTTAACATTTGCTAGCATTTTTAGTTTTAACTGGTTCCTCTTAGTTTATTGGAAGCATAGAGAAGTAATCAAGGAAGAATTTAAACAACAAAATTAAGTTGTTGTAGATTCTCTACAACCACTTAAAGTTATATAAAACTGAAAGGTTGGAATAACACAGAAACGTTATTCTATTAATCAATGCAAAAATCAGCCTATATGTCAAACATCAATTCATTTAAATTAATATTTAAGTTCAGTAAAAAGTTTTTCAAGATTTTGACCCCAACAAGGATATGCATATATAATAGTGAAAATACAGCAGTGATTTTTATTTTTTATTTTTTAAGAAACTGCAATTAACTCTTTAGATAACCTAAATAATTATTTACAAGAATTACCCTGTCATCTCAGGGATTTCAATAACAATTTTAGAAATCCCTGCTACTGTTCCAATTATCTCAATTCAATGAGTAGTCCTGTTTTCTCTCAGTGGGTTATGAAACATTAATGATATTTCCCAGCAGGGAACTTTTTGAATGATGCAAGGGCGAGAAAATGTTCTAAACAGAAAGCACTGAAATTAAAGAAATGTACAACTTATTCTCTGCAATTTTAGCAAAGTAGTAAGCCAACTTGCTTTAGCCAGTGTAACCACCTTTTCTCTTTAAATGGTTAATTAGTTATTGTTAACACTTTTTAACATGATCTTCTGCTCCTCCTTCTCCCCTTCATCTCATTGGCCAGTTTCCAAGTGATTTGTTACCCATCCTTCCTCCTCTGGGAAGCATCAATTAGAGGTTAACAATGTGCTGCAATAGCATACAGCTTCCATGATCAACCCAATCGATCATTTTGGTGTTTTGAAGGGCCTTGAAAACCTAGTTCTTTATCCAGGCTTTTGATTGAAACGGTTGAAACTTCTTCTGAGTAGTGTGTGTATATATGTTTTCATGGTTGTCCAGTTTTGCTATTTTTGCTCCTTTATTGTTAGGGTTTTTTTACTGTTTTGTTGTTGTTGTTTTTACTTTGTTAACTTTGTGTACACATTATTATTATTATTATTATTATTATTATTATTATTATTATTATTATTATTATTATTATTATTCCTTTTTCCAGAAGGCCATAATTAGAAGTTGTGGGAAATATATTGGAACTTTCCAAGTCTTCTATGCATAGCACACTTTATTTTCATTTCTTCTGAATGGCCAAATATATCTTATATGTTTAATAAAAGGTACATGGATTATACTGTATTAACAAATTAAAAAAAGAACTTTTGTTGATTAATGATACAATGAGATATTTTTGTAAAATATTCAGTTTAAATACATTTCCATATGGCATCATGCATGATAGAATTTTTTTTTTTAATTGAAGGAAGTGTGAAAAAACTCTATATTTCAAAAGAGAAATATCAGCCTTCATTTCTTGCTATAGTAACACAGGGCTGCCATTTTCTAATATAAAAATAACAGATTATTTTGCAAGTCTTGGAGATGAAGCCATTATTGATCAGAGAGATTAGGATATGGGTCACAGCAAAATCTAAGATGTTTGAGACCATAGCACCAACTCTATTCATATGACCTGGCAATGCACTGTAATGTTTAAAATGCTGGACTATGACTGGGGACTTCAGCTTTCCATTCAATAATGATATTCACTGGGTGACTCTGGACAAGTAATTCATTTTCAGCCCTCCAACCTGTTATATCTGATTGTTATCATAGGGGTAAATGGCAGGGAGACCCATCTGTATTGGACTTGGGCCCTCAAGTGAAAATGTGGGTTATGAATGCAATAATAAATAAAATATTGTACAAGTTAGCCCATTTTCTTCACAGAACTATAATCCAAGGAATGCATACATAGGCTTACAACCTTGGCAACATTTAGAAAACAATTTAGTGAATATTTGTGGCATTTTTAGAGGAGTACTAAGGCACAGTTGAGTCACAGAAGGAGAAACAACAGACACTTACTTTCATACAGCATTGCTTCTACCTCCCAATACCTCCAAGATGGCTGTACAATTGTTTTTACTCAGACCAATCTTAGAATACTTAGAACAGACAATGACTATCATGAGCTAATCAACAAAAATAATTTTATTTACTTATTTATTACAGATGCTTCCATGCCACTTCATTAAATTGAATCTGTTTATAAAACTGTAATACATATAACCATATTATCAAAACAAAAATATCAAAGATAATATAACATGTAAAATTTAAACAACAATGCAATGTAATCCAACCATTTATTATTGGTACTCTCTATTCATCCCAGGTAGTCATTTATTCAATTCTTCCAACATGTATCTGAAAAAGCCAAGTCTAGCTTCCTGAACATTAACATTGAGGGTGCTGTTCTTATTTCAGGATTAAATTGTTCAGTATGTGGGGAGCCCCTATAAAGAATGCTCACCTTCATGTTTCCTTTTGCCTTATCACTCAGGTTGGGAAGTTTCAGCATGCATTCTCTAGCTGTACACCTTTGGTGGGAAGATGCTACTTGGAGTAAGTAATTTCATGGATAATCAAGCCCCAAGCATATAGGACAACATGACTTGCACTCAGAAACAATCCAATAACCAGTTCTGATGTAATATGATAATATTGAAGTGTCCTAGTTAACATACAGACAGTTACATTCTGTACTAGTTGAAGTTTCTGGGGGAACTTCAAGGGCATCTCCATATAAAGTGAAAAACAATAGACCAAATGTGAAATGATGAATGCATGCATGATGATTGCAAGTACCTCCTGTTCCAAACCTATAACAATTTCTAGAGCAACACAAATCCACCTGCCCCATTGTGATGAGCTTGCTGTCAGCCATCACTTCTTCCTGGCTTTTCATATATCCATGACTCCATGCAGGTGGCCAAAGAAAACATTTTGTACTCCTAGGAACTGGCAGTAGCTGCTACCTTAGTTTCTGAGAGGAGGTAGGATGAGAGTTAAGGAGAGACAAAAGGAGAAGTCTTAAAACACCTAGGAGGAGTAGGAAAAGAAGCAGTTTAGAAATGGAGGAAATATCAGGAAGCTAAAATGACTAACATGGATTTAAACAGTTTCAATGGTTGTTGAACGTGGACTGTTGGTTTCAGTCCTGAGAAAGTGTGGCTAGTAATTCTAAAATGGATTAGGTAATGTTTGCACTGCTGAAAGGTGATTAGCTTGGGAGTATTCCAAGTTTACAAAGCATTTGAAGGCACAATCAAGGAGAAGAGTTCTAAAAAAAAAAGAAGTGCAGGATCTTATCTACCCATCTCGGAGGACCTTCAGTAAGGTTGAAGATGACAAAAGAATGTTAAAGGCGTTACTTTTCAAAGGATCACCAGCTAGATTAAGGACAACTGCTAGTACATCTGACTAAGAGAGAGAAAAAATACACACACACATGCTTAAAATTAACTAGAACTGAAAGTTGTTTTTCCTCCCCAGGAAAAAAGGATTATTTTTGAAAAAAAATTCAGTGTTTTGAAACAATGCTTATCTGAAGGGGAGGGAGAAACTGTTCACAACAATCAGTAGCTGTAACTCCTACTTGTAAGGTTTGAAGCTAAAGAACTGAAACTGCCTTTGATATGTTTTATCAGCTTGAATAAAAAGGTGGAAAAGACTGGAATGCTGGTTTGCATTGGCTCTTTCAATCAAATTTTTCAAACCCTTAGACATAACCTGTGACACCCCATCACACGTAGAAAAAGAAAAATGGAAACTCTCTCTGTTTTCATATAATCTGTACCCATTTGTCTAGCTGCTTTGCAGAAATTTGCACTCTGAGCTATTGATATCAGGGTTCAAGGTGTTGTACTTACTGTATGTAAAGCTGTGATGAAGGAAATACAGTACAGTGTAGTACTGCAGCCAGATGTTTTTTTCCAGCAGCTGCACCATGGTTGTCAGTTGCAGTGTAAAGCCTGTATATGTGTGCAGAGACCCAAAAGGAATTGTTCACTTGAGTCTAGAGGCTGGGAGGACAGGCCACACAAGCGTTTGCAGGGAAAATCAAGTGGGGCAATTTTTTAAAAAAACAAGGTTTGTGGAATGGAATAGACGGATTAAAATCAAGTCCAGTGAGAAACTTGCCTGTGAAATCTACTACAGAGCTTTATGTTCAGGCAGAAGGAAGAATATTTTCTGCAAATAGGAACATGGACCAGCTCCATGTCCTGCAGAGTGCCAGCGTTGCAAATTACAAAACTGAAATTCTGTGATTTGAGTTGCAGCCCAGCCAAGAAAATAGGCTCAGCTGTCCGAGGAGGACAATATCATGGGGACCCAGCACTGCAGCAGCAGTATAGGATGCCAAGTGTGAATGGGTGTAATGATTCCATGACAGATGTTTCTTAGGCAAAACATAATTCTTCCTTTTTGAATACAATTAGTCTCATTTTACAGAAGGGGCATATTGAAGCTGAATATATGTCATTTGCCAATGGCTAGATAATTTTAGACTGTTATCTCCTATTATGGTAGAAAATAACTCAGTACAAATTGTAAACTGTTATGCCTAGGGAAAGAAAGATATAAAGTAAATTCCTTTTGTGTCAAACTTAAGGAAACTTTATTCATTGGGGGCATCTACCATATGTACTCTTCACTTCCAGTAGTTGCTCAGGAGCTAAGGTTTCAGCACTCAAGAACAACCTGAAAAAAGAGAACACCATTGTATTTGATTGCATATGAGGTACTGTTGACTTGCCTGGGTCATTGCTAAGGTGAGACACAATTACATTTTAATAGCACCATTAGTTTTCTGTAGGGGAATTCTCCAAAATGCCTTTGGCAAAACTGTCTTTGCTATAAATAATTCTACTGTCCCCACTCAATCACATTCATGAATGATATGGCTGGAATTGCTGCTTACAGTTGCATTTCTTTGTCAGTAATGAGATCAAAATGTATTGTAATGAAGGTTTGAAAATGATAATATGGCAACTCCAGATGTCTGAGGTTTGCTTACAGCAACCTTCTTCAAACTGGTGCTCTCTATCCATGTTAGGACTGTTCCACTCAGAATTCTGAAAATGATTTATAGGGTAAACCACTCAAATGGTGCTACTTATTTTCCATTTGTATACTGATTTGTCACTCCATAGTATTAACAACATATGGACAACCACAATCCTTTCTTTCCTCAATCATGGTTTCCTTTTTCTAAGATGTCAAAATCACCAAAATGATTCCAACTCACCCTAGGAGAATGCTGGGCTCATCATACTAAAGATTGTCCATGTAATCAGTCATAGCCTTAGTAGCATGACAAAGCTATGAGCTTCCTTTTGTGTGAATTGATGTGACTTTTATATTAAGTTTCAATGATGCTTTTGTTTTTTGAAGTTGAGGCATGTGCTGAGATTTGAGGTCATGACAGAGAAAAGAAAGTAGATGCTGAATTGCTTAATTTTTTTTAAACAGTACTTCTGAGCTTTATAGTCTATTTTTCAAGGTAGATTACCCTTTTTTTCAGTCTGAATTTAAATTTAATGTGGGCTAAAAGGAACTGATAGAATGGAATGGAAGCTTTTTGAATATAATGTAAAAATCTAGTAACCCTGCAATACTTATTCTAGTAAAAAAAATCAAAATTAATTTATAATGTTAGACATAAATCCATGTTGCCAAAAAGTAATAATTGATATAGTATATTCATAGCATTCATCATTCATATAAGAAACTTGTCTGAAAGTACTAGGATGAAATATATGGAGATAGAACATGATACACACAGTTACATAGATCTATTCATGTTTTACACATATATAAGCTTAAAAACCCAAAGAAGCAGAAGGAAAGGAATAGTTAATGTAATTAAACATAGTTTCAGTTTGAGAATATTCTCACCAAGACAGGCATTTCTGTGAATGACTTTAACTGCCCCAGCTTCTTGATCTTCATGCAAAATTAACTACAACTCATCAAAATTTCATGGCCTGTAAACTAAGCAACTTCAGCTATGTACCATCCAGATAAAATACTGAAGTGTGACCATGGCATTTAGCAATAACTGCAAGATGAAATCGGTGCAGGGTCAGAGTGGAAGTGATAGTGCGGAGGTGAAGGAAAGCAATTATACATAATGTGCAAAAAGGAATTAACATCCTGAAGAACTAGAGTAAGGTCCGACAAGTAAACTCAAGGAAAAAAGAACATTTAATACATTATTATTACATTAATTTATTATGAATTTGTGCCATATAATCAGAATCTACTTTAATCTCCTATTCCTCTTATTCTAGTCTAATCACTAGATCTGAATGATAAAAGTAGATTGGAGATTTTCAAGTCTTTTTTTTCCCCTGTTGGTTAAAGTACTACCTTATTTTATTATGATGGAATCCTTTAATTCTTTGCAGAGATGTCATCATAATAATTAAAATGAGATAATACTTTAACCAGAAGTATTGGTTAAAAAATTGAAAATCATCAGTTCATTTCTATCATCCAGATATAGAGATTAGACTTTTGATTATAGATGGATCACATCAAGTCAAGTTTGAATCCTGGTGACAGCATGGTCAGGTATTGACATCTTGACCAGCTTCTAGAAATAACATCTTCCAAAGATGTTCCAGTAACCTTTGTTCTGTTCATCTACCTTATCTATTGTCTTCTATTTCTTTCTACCTTACCAAGCGTAATAATTTTTTCTGGTCCATCATCTGCTAGCTTTACAATTCAACACAGGTGAATTTCTATTTGTTAACCACCACTTCAAGGGAGCATTCAGTGTTTATTTGGTCCAGGATGGATTGATTGGTTCTGGAAATCTATGGTACTCTTTGTAACTGTGTCTAAATCATATAATTTGAAAGTATCACCAATTTCTCCTTTCTACCCTTGCTCCTTCTCAAAGTCCAGCTTTCCTAGGCATATATTACTACTGGAAGAACCACTGCTTTAATTCTTTGGATCTTTTTTTGTCTCTGAAATGTCCTTATCCTTTACAATTGTGCCTGAGTTTGACATTCTTTTCCTCCTAGGGTCAATCTCCTCTTTACATCTGCATTATATTGTCCATTTTTATGTATTTTTGAGTCCAAGAAAACAAAATCCTCTACCACCTTCACTTCTTCACCATCAAGTGTAAGTTCACTAAACATGCAGGTTGATATTATATTTGTCTTCTTAATACTTAACAGTAACTTAGATTTCTCATTTTACTTTTTTACTTTCATAATGAGCTCTTCTAAACCTTTATTTTGACTAACAAAGTGCTATCTACACTTTGTTAGCCAAATGAGATATGTAAAGGTTTCTCAAAAGAATAATGAGGTGGTCTAGCACTCTAGTTAGCTTTCATTTGTTATATACACTTTGGCATGATCTGTGGATCCAAAGGACTTGCTATAGTCAATGAAGAAAACTTCCTTACATTTTCCATGAATCATCCTATTTTAGCTGCCTGATCTCAGTCCCTTGCCTTTTCTTAATCTTCTGTTATTTAGAACTCTGAAAAGACTTGAAGTCTTACCAACAACATTTTCCCCCATACTGCAGGCTATGGTCCCCAGTCCAGAAGGCATAACATCATTTCATAAGCAGTCTGATTTGGAAGATCTTCAAAAGCTTTCTAATCATGTAGCTCCCTTCCGATTGTAAATGATATTCTAAACAATCTGATTTTTTTTTCTCAGAAAAAAATATTTATGTGTTTGTTAAACCAAAAGATGTGGTGTTGCTATTCATAAATGTAACCTAACAGATCCTCAAATATCAGTCCTAGCTGTAAAGCTCATAGATCACATAACTAGCTTGCCTAAGACAGATGAATGAGAGAGAGATTTGGTATGAGATGCTTTGCTATGAATGTTTCATTTACAACAGGGAGACAATAGTTGTCTCCAAGACTGAAGTTACGTAGCTGTCAAATCACTGGCATTCCATCTCTGCTGCTTAATAACATCCTGGGCTGGGCAGAGCAAAGATGCAGCAGAAAATCAGCTGAAAGGCAAACTGCAAATCTGCAGCATCGTATGGCATTTATAACAGTAGTGCATGTTAATCACAACACAATCCATGATCAGTCTGACAACAGTACAAGAACTTATCTCTGTGGTTAAAAAAGAAAAGGCTATTGACTGCCACATCAAATTAAATGCTTGGAAACAGCTGTATGTCCTTTGAGTGCTGAAAGCTGTGAACTGGAACAGTCAAATATTACACCACACCCTCAAGAGATTTAAAAGCAATTGCTGTACAAGAATAGCTCTTATTAGGAGAACTTTTAAAAAATGATATTAATGGTCTATTCTCCAGGGCTAAAACAATTACCAAAGTGTGATCTAACTAATAGCTTTTTATTAATTAAAATTCTTGAGAAAGAATTTCATGATATGTCCTTCCTATATTACTAAGCAAAATGTGGTAACAAAATGCTTCCTAATGCAATAAAAAAATAAGGGAGTCCATGGAATACCTGCTTACAATGGATCAGGAAGAAGAATTTTAATGTCAGACCAAACAACAGCCGAAAGAAATCCAGTGCAGTTTTAGATCTTGGAATTGTAGTTGATCACAGGTTGAATATAAGATAACAGTGCGATATATTTGCAGAAAAACGAACACAATTTTAGGCTGTGTCTATGGACATCTGAAGGGAGCAGCAGGTGGGAAAATAAAGTAACAAAGGTTGCAGTGTTACAACACAAACTATGCTTGCTTTGTATGTTGTGGCATTGCACGCATGTATATAAGGAATGGAGTTTGTATCACAATGTTGTGACACTTATTTCCTCATTCCGGCAAACCTGTTGGATGTTGTGGATGCCTCTGTATGCAAATATAAGTATACAAATTATAGTTTCAATTATAGTTTCAAAATCATGGAATTATTATTATTATTATTATTATTATTATTATTATTATTATTATTATTTGAATTTATCCCCGCCCATCTCCCCCTAATGGGGGACTCTGGGCGGCTTACAACTCATTAAAACAAGAAATAAAAATACAATTATTCTATGCTGGCTGAGCTCTGAAATGTTAGTTCAAATGTCAACATAACATTTTATGAAGGATTCAGACAAACAAGGACATGTTCAGAAAGGCAACAAAGATGATCACGAGGCAGTTGTATGATAAGAGTTTGGAGAGAGATGAAAGCACTCTTCAAGTATATGAAGAGAAAAAGTTTATGATCTATTTCTTTACCATCCTAGAATACAGACCCAGGGTAATAATCTTGCATTATAGGAAACCAGATTCAGTGTAATGTAAAAAAGAACCTAATGAAAAGAGCAGTTTGACATTGAAATGAATGACCAGGGAAGTGAGAGCTTCCTTTCCCTGGGTATAGAGAGTAATCTGTTGCAAATACTTTGATTTATATTCATGCAATAAACAAGGGGTTGGACTCAGTAGTCTCTACGACTTCTATGATTTTACTTGTTTTTTCAACATACATATATAGCCATAATGCTCCTCACATTCTGTATAAGCAAACATTTCAGTTTAAGAAATGAGTATAAATGAAATAAAGAATTATTTTGAATCTATGTGCCAAACATACATAAAGAATAATAAACTATATGGAGAAACCTCAACGAAAGTAGTTAGGGCTCCTTCTTGGCCTCCTGGCTCTGATCAGGGGTACTAGGAGAAGAAGATATGAAGTTGAATTAAAAAAAATTAAAAGCGGGACTAAAGAGAAAAAGAAATCTAATGGAATCTAGTTTGTTTTAGCACTTGTTGGGCCCAGCCCAAGAACAATGATGAAACAGTCCAGTTGAGTTAAGTTCTTTTATTGCTTACACCTTATAGGCAGAATCTTGTCAGACTAAATCCGTACTACTGCAACTAGTGGATATACCCTAGTTATCCACTAGTTGCAGTAGTACAGATCTAGGAAGTCCTGAATCTCTTTCTCTTCCCACGCTCCACCTCTGGACTGTGTTGCCTTTTGTCTCTTTGCTCTTCCTGGAATGCACCCTTTCCTTCCTGATAGTCTTGCTCTCTGTTGCTACCCACAACAGCACTGTAGTTTTCTACCTTTGCAAACCACCATAACTTCAACCACAGTCATAACCAATTCATATTTTGTACACTGGAACTTGGAACTTCTCATCTCTCTTTTTTTCAGGATCTTATCAGCTTTATCCAGCCATGACTTTCTTGGACCTCCCCTTCCTTTTCAACCCATTTAATTTGTGACTTGATATTCCTTGTCTCTACATGACCAAATTTACATGACCATACTTCTTTTGTACTCTCATTCACTTTTGTATTTAGTCAAGATTCGTTTTTCACATATTTATTGTTGACTCTCTCTACCTGTTGAACCACATAGCCTTTTAAATTAACCATCCCCACTGCATTTAACTTATTTTAATGTTTTTCCTGCCATACATAACTCTGACTTACACATAAAAATGGTTAGAAATGTGTTGTTAGAAACAGTCATTTTCTCTTGTTTTGACAAACATTTCTTGCAACAAACTGCATACTATGTACTACATTTCTACCAGCATTTTCACTTCTTGGAATTTCACTTCTTGGAATTTCTCATTTTCCCAATTACTAAACATTGTATGAAGCTTCACAAATTCATATACTTGCTGCAGGTTTTTACCATTTATCTATAATTTGTTCATTACATCTTTCTTGTCAAACACAATTACCTAGCTCTTTGATACATTCATATTCAGATCCATACTAATTTTTGCATCATATTATCGATCTTTTGCTTCTACAGTTAGTCCTCAACTTATGACCATAATTGGTACCGGAATTTCTGTCACTGAGTGATAAGGTTGTAAAGCGTGATGCCTTTGTGACCACATCACTTAGTGACAGCAATCCCAGCATTCCCTGTTGTTGTCATTAACTGAATTCCAGCAGTTGTTAGCTGAGGACTCACCCCAATCCAATCCATTCCAGGCTTGGTCCTTCCCAGCCCTGAGCCTTGATTCTTCCAAGGTAAGGGACTCCTCCCCTTCAACTCCCCCTAACTGCCTATTTCCCCCATCTCTGCTCTTTTGGCCAGCCTACACCCTGCCTTGTGGGGTGGCAAACAGCCGCAGAACTGCACATCTCTGGGGCTGCTTGCCACGCTGCAGCTCAGGGGCTTCTTGGTGTGCCAAGCCCCTGAGGCTGCAAGAAGCCCCTGAGCCACAGCATAGTGCAAAGCCCTTCACAACACAAAGCCCAGCCCCAGCCCCAGCCTGGCCTAGCAATGCAGTGTAAAGGGGCTTCTTGGTGTACCACAGCTCTGGGGCTGCAAATAGCCCCTGAGGCACAATGCAGTGCAAAGCACTGTTGGTGTTATTCTATTTTTATTTAATAATTAAAAAAATAGAATAACACAAACCGAAAAAAGCTTTAATTCAGTTATATCTTCTATCTGGCTTTTGCTGTAATAAAGATTTGAATTTATGCATTCCCCTACTTCAGTGTCAAGCAGGGCTATACACCAGAACCTTTACTGTTTAATATTTATATAAACCCCTTACTCACTGCCCTGAATAATTTGGCCTAGCATCCCTGAATTTGGCACACAAACATATCTGTACTTCTTTATGCCATTTTGTTTTTTCTGACTTGACTGGGGGTTATGTGCTCTTGCTGCATTTTGCAAAAAGGAAGGCCTAAATATAAAATATGATAAGACTAGAATACTTATCTTTGCAGAACACCCCAAAGGCTATTCTTGAAGACTGAATAACACAAATTAGAATGGATTAAAATATTTAAATATTTGGGTATAAACTGTGTCTCTGACAATTTATGCTTAGAATATGTTTTGCAAAATGCTCAGAGATCAACTTTGTCTATAGAAATTTTCTACTTGAAGCAGGGGTGCTTTCTATATTCCAGTTACAATTTTTCATAGCTAAAGCCTAACCAAATCTCCTTTACAGGGTTCATTTAGATCCTTACAACAATTAGATCCTTACTCCTCTGATCTGGAGTAATTTCAATTACAATTTTTGAGAAGTACTTTACAGGTAACTTGATGCATCACAGATATAATCTTCCAACAAGAAGTCTATATTTATTTATTTTTCCTTACAAATTAATTCCATTAACTTTAGCCAATTTTACTATTAAATGGAGAAAATCAGTCCTGTAACAACTGAATAATTAATGGGCTCCAACAAGAAGTTGTATTTAATCTAGGTTTTGACTGGGGTAGGGTAGAGTTTAGAGAGAGAATTTGAGATATACAGGGCAAGAAGCTCATGAAAGCTTGCCAAGAAAAATATTTGTTTGTAATCAGTCTTTTGCTGTAGTACAGCTAGGTTTTGAAGGCATATGGAAATCTCAAAATAAGAAGAATTTTACTGGTAGCATGTTTAATATAATACCAACAATTGTATTAGGTTAAAAAAAAAACACTCTTACAAACCCTTAGCTCATTTTCTTCTCTACTGTATAATGTATATGATGTTTGAGGACATTGTATCTCTCTTCTTAATTTCCCAGGACATTCAGATTTGTTCTATCTGCTGTCAGATCAGACTGATTTAGTTTCTTTAAACATTTCTAAATTCTGTTACTGGTAGCTAAAAATGCAAATGATATGCAAGCTCTAGTGATAAAAGTCAAGGGACACAATGAAAAAAAATGGGACTAAGATTGAAGAACACCAGATTAATAACAGTTTCAGAAAGCAGCCTTCAAATTGACAATGAAGATACTGAAGCTTCTGCCTTTTAGCTCAACCATCTGCAGTAAAGAAACCAGCAGTCAAGAAGTATGCTGCAGATTAGCACTGGCTAGAGTGGGAGTGAAATCCTTGGAAAAGATATGCAGATATTTGGGATGTGTCTAATATATATAAAGATCAGAACAATGCAAGCAATGATTTTCCCAGTGACGCTCAATGGAAACAAATGATGGACTTTGAAGAAGCAAGATAGGAAGAGTATTGATGCTTTTTAACTTTTGTGTTGGAGAAGACTCCTGAGAATACCATGGACAGTCAAGAAAACAAACCAATGGAATATCGAACAAATCAACCCAAGGTTCTCATTCAAGAGACAAATGACCCGACTCAAAGGATAATATTTTTCACATATTGTGCAAAGACCTAGCTCTCTGGAGAAGGCTATAATGCTGGGAAAGGTAGAACAACCAACAACTTTCACTTTTATGTTATTGAATGTACATGGGTTTTATATTAATTGTAGTCTTGTTTTAACTACTTTTCGGTTTTATAATATTTTCTTTAGTCATCTTTTATAGCTAAGATTGTATTGGACTGGATTGTGTTTCTTGGATTGTCATATATTGTTATATAATTTTTGTTATCTATTGCTGTGGTGCGGGTTGTAACAAAATATTTGTATAGATAATTTCATCACTTTTATTTTTAATCTCATTCACTCTGTAGAAAGTTCTTTCTTTAGTAATTTTCACTCACCTACATTTCATAAGAATCACTCTACATTTTCTTTGCCATTTAACCATTCCTCTCTCTCTTAATCTTAATCATTCCTTTCTTTTCACTATGTCCTTTGCAACCACATTTTCTCTTTTTTATGCATTATATAACATCTTTTTCTTATCCTCTTTTTTTGCAGGAATCATTCACTTATATGATTTATTCTCACCTACAGCTCTTACTTCACAGTTCTACCCAACTTTCTTATTCATGCATTTATTTATTAGATTTGTAAGGCTGCTTAATCATCACATAACGAGTTGGCATATTAAAAGGTTTAAAAAAGACATTAACAATGAAAGAAGAACAAAAATAATAAGATAGCTGCTCAAGCAATATGCAAACTTAAAAACTGATATCATACCAATGGATTCACAAATTTCCCTGATCCAGAGCTTGCTGGAAATGTCAGATGTTTAAAGCCTTCCTAGAAATGATTGCCACCTGCTTTTCAAATAACAGCTACAAGCCTAGGAGAAGCTCCAGTTTTGTACCCTTCTGTCTGGGGACTCCTATCCAGAACAAAAGCTGAACAATACCCCAGAATAGTCCTTCAACTCACAGCTGCACAATCTTGCTAGAGTTACATAATCTTAGGCTTATGTCTACGCCTGTTCCACCCATCCCATATCCCAACAGCCTCCAAGCATTGGAACAAACCTCAGCAGCATAGCCAGTGGTTGAGATGTACTATTGATATATTGATACCCCATGCTGACAAATGACCTCATCCAGCGACCTAGTGTAGAGTTAAATAGGAGTGGGGAAAGGATCTAACTTTGAAGAATCCTGCAAAGTAAGGGCCTTGGGCTCAGTTTCCTTTCCAACTCAAAATCCCCCGACTGGAAATGTAACCATCCTTGAAGGAAGGAGGAAGACCACTGCAACACCATTAGCATAATTTCATAGACTTCTCTGACATATCTTCTTCACCTATTTGCATAAGATAGGTGACCTTGCCTATTGACATAATTCTTTTTTTTTTTTTAAATGTTGATCAGCAGACCAGCAGCAAAAAAGATGAAAAGCAAAACTGCAACCCCATTGTGGCCAGAGTTGTAAACATGGCCAGTCGCCCAGCCCACTCCTCCAACCAGCACCAGGCCCACTGACACAACAGGTTTAGCCAGCGCAGAGTCTACAGAAGTGGCCAATACAACACAATCTTCATAAAGGCTGGTGCAGCCAGGATTGCAGTCCATAGTCCTTCCTCTGGCCTGCTCCTCCAAGCTCCAAACTTCCTAGCACGGTCATGCATGCCCATAGGTGTGCAAACACAGCAGAGCCATAGGCAGCCCCATTCTACAGCCTGCTCCTTCTTCCCCCTCTGTCAAATAGATGTTATCATATTTTGCAAAGGTTACAGGAGCTCATCTTAAAAACATTTGTAATAAGAAGCCAGTAAATTATCTGGTCCAGGCACCTTTCTTGTTTTAGTCTTTTTCATAGCTTCACAAACTTCCCTTATTGTTATAGGTCCATTCATAATCTGTTTCTGTTTCTCTGTAATTTTCAGTAAATTTTGTTTCTTTAAATATTGATCCATTTTCTCCAGGAAAATTTCTTTTCCTTTATGTAAATTAGAATAATATTGATGAAATATTTTTTGCATGTTCACATTATCTGTTATTACAGGTTTCTCTCTTGTAATTTTTGTAATTTGTATGCCAGCCATTTCCCTGGTTTGTTTGCAAAATCATTTTTTTTTGTTTTGCATAATTATCTTAATTTCCATTTCTCTTACTGAACATAGATAATTGCCACTGAAGAAGCTTAATTTGTTGGGAAATACTTATCTTCCCTGGAAACTTCTTTAATTCTTGTTCTTTTCTTCTTATCTCATCCAAAATAGCTTTTCTTGCCTCTTCTTTTTAAGTTCCCTATTATGTTGTATAAAATATTCTCTCATGAAAGCTTTATGTCCCAAATCATCCTTACTTCTGTGCCTTTATTAAGATTATTTTCAAAAATTCTTTTAATTTCTTTTTATAGTGCTCAACTATTATTTCTTTTTGTAACAACGTTTCATTTAACCTCCATCTGAAAGAACTAATTTTATTTTTAAAAACCAAGCTCACTGGGTTATGATCTGAAAAAGTCTTTGGTAATATCTCTACTTTATGAAGATTCTTCTAAATCCAAATCATATCTATTCTTGAAAAAGACCTATGTCTTTCAGAGAAATAAGTATACTCTTCTGAACTGCCATTTTTGTGTCTCCATACATGTGAGGGTGTTTGGGTGTGTGTTTGTGGGTTGAGTGGGGAGATGAATGTTCTACCTAGAAAGATGTTCTTGTTGCAGACAATACCTGTTTTGACAACTGATGTACCATTTAAACAATGGCAAAAAGATATATCTAAGTTTGTGTGGCAAGGAAAAAAATCTATGAGTTATATAATGTGTTACAAGATACAAAGGAAAGAGGAGGATTGGGGTTACCTGATCTGAAATTCTACTTTGCAGCTTGTTTGGTTTGGATGAAAGAATAGGTGTTGCTGAGAAATAAAAGACTTTTGGAGTTAGAAGCACTTGACCTGAGATTTGGGTGGCATGGATACCTGTGCTACGATAAAGTCAGGGTTAATGTAGATTTTAAAAATCATGTTAGATGTGCCATATTGAGTATATGGAATAGATACAAACCAGGTTGTACCTGAAAACACTTTTAGGGCTCTCAGCACAAGAAGCATTTTATAGACGAGAAATAATAGGCAAAGAGAAATGGTTAATGTACCATGAGATACTAGAATTTTATCAACAGGAACGTTAAATAAAATCAAGAGAACAACTGATGACAGAGGGACATATTTACAGTTATCAAAAAGATTTAAACTAAACAAAACAATTAATGGTATTGAACAATGTAAGACAGAATTTTAAATGGAACTGGGTACACATGATGAACATGTAATTGCTAAAATGTATAAATTGTATTGAAATTTGAAACAGAAGAAGAACAGGTCAAAGAATGGACAATAAAGTGGGCTAAAAACTTTGGTTATAATATACAAATGGAAAAATTGAAAAATATGTGGTTGAAAGGATTGAAATTTACATTATGTTATAATCTTAAGGAGAATTTTTATAAAATGATGTACTGTTGGTATATGACACCAGAAAAATTATCCAGAATGTATAAAGGTACTTCAAATTTATGTTGGAAATGTGAACAACAGAAGGATCATTTTATCATGCTTGGTGGACGTGCAAAAAAGCTAGAAAATGTTGGGCTCAAATACATACAGTGATTCAGAGGATTTTAAAGATTAACATTCAATTAAAACCCAGTTTCCTCCTGGGACTGATGGATAAAGAGTTAGAAAAGAGCCACAGAACACTGTTTTTATATATGATAACTGCAGCGTGATTATAGTATACACAAAGATGGAAAGATTTAGCAATACCTGCAAGGGAGGAATGGTTGGTGAAAATGACAAAACTTGCTGAAATGGCCAAACTGACTTGTTTGATTACAGAAAAGACAGTATCTACATTTATTGGTGACTGGAAACCCCTTATGGATTTTTTGTGTAAAAAGAAAAAAAATGAACTTACAATTTATGGTTTTGATGATTACACAGGATAGATAATAGAAAGAAGAGAGTCATGATGTAACTTTAGAGAGAGAGGTTAAAATATACAGTAATTGTACTTATAACTGGTGTGAAGAAGATTGGAAGCCACGTCTTTATATCTTTCTTTGTATCATTTTTCTTCTTTCTATTTTTCTTCTACTTTTTTCTTTCTGCTTTTCTTCCTTTTTCTTTCTTTTTTCATTCTATTTTAGTTTGTATTAGCTCTTATTATTGTTTCAATAAAAATTATATATATATATATATATATATATATATATATATGTATGTATATGATTAATACTGAGTTGTATAATTAAAAAAGCAAAAAAAGCAAAAAAGGTTTATTTTTCAAATTCTTTTCTTAACTTTTAATTTTACAAACACACAACAGTTCTATTTTTGTTACATTAATTCACATCATTTATTATTTCATATTTTTACTATATACCCCTCTTAATATTCCAAGTCATAATTGTTTACACCATGGACATCAACAGATGGCCATATGAATATTGATTTCTACTGCCCATCATGTTTTCAATCAAGCAAGGCTTTTACATCATCATTTTGTTGGAGATGTAATAAGGACAATGCTTTTTTAAAGCATATGTCTTTACAATGTCCTATACTTACTAAGTTCTGGGAGAAAGTAGTAGAAATAGTATAGAATAAATCAGTGTTTCTCAGCCTTGGCAACCTGAAGATGTGTGGACTACAACTCCCAGAATTCCCCAGCCAGCATGCTGGCTGGGGAATTCTGGGAGTTGAAGTCCACACATCTTCAAGTTGCCAAGCTTGAGAAACACTGGTATAAATCATAGTATAAATATGATTGTGCAACAAAAGCTAAAATTTCCAGAGGATAATATTCTTTTGAACTATATACCTAGTACGTGGAATTTGATATCTGGACAATGTAAATGAATTCTTCATGCTCTTACTGTGGTCAAAAGACACATATTGCAGCATTGGAAAGATAAATGTATGGCCCCATTTACTCAATGGATTGAAGACCTGATTGTACTTGCCACTTATGAGCAGAATGCCTATAAATGTAGACTTTGTATGGACAAGTATAATAAAATATGGGACTCATTTGTACAAAATACAGTAGGTTAAAAAAAATGATAGTCACATAAACTTTTTGGAAATATATGCATCTGAATATTATTTGCATTAGATAAATATATATAGATTTGTAACTATATACTGTTATAATGGTATATTATGCTAAGTTTTTATTTCTTTTGTTGTATATTTGTCACTTTTTTGTAATAGTACTTTTTAATGTTTTTTTCTTCTTGATAGTGCATTATTATTTTTGTATTTTGTTTTTGGGGTTTTTTTGTTATTAATTTTTTTGTTATTAATTAAAAAGCAATAAAAATGTATTTAAAAAGCAAGGCTTTTACATAATGTTTTGGATCTCTAATCCAAAAATTCTCTTGTAACCCTACACAATTTTGCCTGCATTCCATCAATTAAAAGACAAATGTATCAACCAAAATTTAGTACCTTCATATAAGAAACCCACATATTTGACAAATATATTAGTTCTGAAAACTGAAACAATTAATGTGAAAATTACACATGGATACTAAAAGCATATGGTATTTGACTTGATATATTTATCACAATAAATAGGTTGGTAAAAGCTGGACAACTGCGACTGAAGAAGAGATGTTCACTTGCTGGCTCTTGTCATAATGATTTTGATCTACAACATTCTTTCCCAGAGCCTTGGCTTTTTGTAAGATGAAGCATTTACTGAGCCAATTAATATGGGGAAACTTTGGCAAAGTTTCCAGCCAAGTTACGGCAACAGCATTTGCTCCATTCTGTTCTTCTAAATTATATATTAGCATCATTAAATGCAGTTCCACTTTCATTACGTGGCAATAATTAATGAATCATGAATTATTTGAATATGGATAGAATTATACTCTATCTAATGTACTTGTCAAAAAGCTGGAACAAGTACCAAAACGGCGATCCATCCCTTTCAGATCAATACCTTTTTCATTGGCTTGGGCTAAATACATTACACAGAAAGAGAAAGAGAAAATAAAGAGAAGCTGAACGAAACAATGGATGTGTGTCATTCTGTCACTTTAAAGAGGTTAATATTCAACAACAAAACACATAATGGAAATGAGCTGGGCCAAGCTTTAGCATTTGCTACAGTAAGAAAAGGATTATGAACAGATCAAGGCAATGGGATGGCTTTTTTTGTACAGAAGTTTGATTTAAAATGGCAATTTAGGAAAGAGATAGTTTGGAGTGGTAATGCTCACTTTCCTATAAGCCACAGGGGAAAAATTGGTTCTGGCAGGGCAAGGAGCACTTTGTTTTAGTTTCCAAATGCCATATAGTGCTAAAGTAGGATGAAATACTATTAACCTAACACCTGAAATGGCCCTAACATATGTGTGATGTGAGTATGTGTGCAGAATGGCTAATTGAGAACATCATATTCTTGTACTGTACTACTCAAGCAAAATGACTATCTTGGGAAACAGTGCGGTACTGAGGATTTTTAGGTTTTTAAAAATAGCACTTCTCCTTCTGCTGACAGAATGTCTGTTTTGAACTAACCCCTGTCTGTCTGTTAGTCCAACATGCGCCTTGTAGGCATCTGTATACAAATGGTAAATAAATTCTTACTTCTGTCAGCAATAATTGCTGCTCTGAACTTTTTATCTCTATACCCTTCAAACTCCTCAAATAACACTAACAATAAGAAATAATTCTCTCAAACAAGCAGATTGATCTCCTGTAAAGCAGCCATTTTATCCTTGAGCTCACTGCTGTACATCCCACTTAAAAAAAAAAGATAATAATCTTACCTTTCTTATTTTTATAAATAACTCAAAGCAGCAAACATATCTAATACTCCTTCCTCCTCCTATTTTCCCCACAACAACAACCCTGTGAGGTGAGTTGGGCTGACAGAGAGTGACTGGCCCAAAGTCACCCAGCTGGCTTTCAAGCTTAAGGTGGGACTAGAACTCACCGTCTCCTGCTTTCTGGCCTGGTGCCTTAACCACTAAATTGCCTAACACTTTTCCAAGTTGATGTAAATTCAGTGGAAAGGCTCCCGGATTTTCTTTGACAACTCCAGAGGGCTAATTAAATTCAAGATACCAAGAATTTCATCTATCCTGTTTAGAATAAGGAAATATTTGAAATCTCTGCCAATCCATCCAAACTGCTTAGGTTAAAACACTAATCTTAAACAAAACATATAGCAGCAACAGCAGCCAAGCTGAACAAACAACGAAACCAGCCTCAAATAATCATACAATAACCAGCAAGATAGCCTTGAGCACTGCTTACTAAGCTGTCTCCAAAGACCTTTAACTCTATCAACCTCTGAAATCCTCCTAGAAGAGCTCTCAGTAAATGACTTTTTTTGCATAGCTTCAAAGAAAATGCTGCTTGTCCAGCAGCTTGAGATTTAAAAGAAGACTTACTGGGCCTGGACTCTGAGCTGGCTACAGCTAATCTAGCTGCCCCTTCATGGATCACTGCCTTGTCGTGGCGAAGGGGCTTGCGTAACTCAGTGAAGCCATGAGTTATACCGTGCAGGGCCACCCAAGACGGACAGGTCATGACAGAGAGTTCTGACAAAATGTGGTCCACTGGAGAAGGAAATGGCAACCCACTCCAGTATCCTTGCCAAGAAAACCCCATGGACAATGTTAAAAGGCTAAAAGATATGATGCCGGAAGATGAGCCCCTCAGGTCGGAAGGTGTCCAATATGCTACTGGGGAAGAGCGGAGGGCAATTCCAAGTAGCTCCAGAAAGAGTGAAGCGGCTGGGCCAAAGCCGAAAGGACGTTCAGCTGTGGATGTATCTGGAAGCGAAAAGAAGGTCCAATGCTGTAAAGAACAATATTGTATAGGTACCTGGAATGTAAGATCTATGAACCAAGGCAAGCTGGATGTGGTCAAACATGAGATGACAAGATTGAACATCGACATCTTGGGAATCAGCGAACTGAAATGGACGGGAATGGGTGAATTTAATTCGGGTGACCATTATATCTACTACTGTGGGCAAGAAACCCTTAGAAGAAATGGAGTTGCACTCATAGTGAATAAGAGAGTGGGAAAGGCAGTAATGGGGTACAACCTCAAAAACGACAGAATGATCTCAGTGCGTATCCAAGGCAAACCATTCAATATCACAGTCATCCAAGTCTATGCCCCAACCACTGATGCTGAAGAAGCTGAAGTTGACCGCTTCTATGAAGACCTACAACACCTTCTAGAACTAGCACCAAAAAAAGATGTCCTTTTCATCATAGGGGATTGGAATGCTAAAGTAGGAAGTCAAGGAGTAATCGGAATAACAGGCAAGTTTGGCCTTGGAGTACAAAATGAAGCAGGGCAAAGGCTAATAGAGTTCTGTCAAGAGAACAAGCTAGTCATAGCAAACACTCTTTTCCAACAACACAAGAGATGACTCTACACATGGACATCACCAGATGGTCAATACCGAAACCAGATTGATTATATACTTTGCAGCCAAAGATGGAGAAGCTCTATACAGACAGCAAAAACAAGACCAGGAGCTGACTGTGGCTCAGATCATGAGCTTCTTACTGCAAAATTTAGGCTTAAATTGAAGAATGTAGGGAAAACCACTAGACCACTCAGGTATGACTTAGATCATATTCCTTGTGAGTACACAGTGAAGGTGATGAATAGATTTAGAGGATTAGATTTGGTAGACAGAGTGCCTGAAGAACTATGGACGGAGGTCCGTAACATTGTACAGGAGGCAGCAACTAAAACCATCCCAAAGAAAAAGAAATGCAAGAAAGCAAAATGGCTGTCTGATGAGGCTTTACAAATAGCTGTGGAAAGGAGGAATGCGAAAAGCAAGGGTGAAAGGGAAAGATATAAGCAACTGAATGCAGATTTCCAGAGAATAGCAAGGAGAGATAAGAAGGCCTTCTTAAATGAACAATGCAAAGAAACTGAGGAAAACAATAGAATGGGGAAGACAAGAGATCTCTACAAGAAAATTGGAGATATGAAAGGAACGTTTAGTGCAAAGATGGGCATGATAAAGGACAAAAAAGGCAGGGACCTAACAGAAGCAGAAGAGATTAAGAAGAGGTGGCAAGAATACACAGAAGAACTATACAAGAAAGATCTTAATGTCCCTGATGTCCACGCTGGTGTGATCACTGACCTTGAGCCAGACATCCTAGAGAGTGAAGTCAAGTGGGCCTTAGGAAGCATTGCTAACAACAAGGCTAGTGGAGATAACAGTATTCCAGCTGAGTTATTTAAAATACTAAAAGATGATGGTGTTAAAGTGCTGCACTCAATATGCCAGCAAGTTTGGAAAACGCAACAGTGGCCACGGGATTGGAAAAGGTCAGTTTATGTTCCAATTCCAAAGAAGGGCAATGCCAAAGAATGCTCAAACTATCGCACAATTGCACTCATTTCACATGCTAGCAAGGTTATGCTCAAAATCCTACAAGCTAGGCTTCAGCAATACATGAACCGAGAACTACCGGATGTGCAAGCTGGGTTTCGAAGAGGCAGAGGAACTAGAGATCAAATCGCCAACATTCGCTGGATCATGGAGAAAGCACGAGAGTTCCAGAAAAATATCTACTTCTGCTTCATTGACTATGCAAAAGCCTTTGATTGTGTGGATCACAACAAACTGTGGCAAATTCTTAAAGAGATGGGAGTACCAGACCACCTTACCTGTCTCCTGAGAAATCTGTATGCGGGCCAAGAAGCAACAGTTAGAACCAGTCATGGAACAACCGATTGGTTCAAAATAGGGAAAGGAGTATGACAAGGCTGTATACTGTCACCCTGCTTATTTAACCTATATGCAGAGTACATCATGAGAAATGCCAGGCTGGAAGAATCACAAGCCGGAATTAAGATTGCAGGGAGAATCATCAACAACCTCAGATATGCGGACGATACCACCCTAATGG
The DNA here is from genome assembly GCF_059951505.1 of Python bivittatus. Classification (NCBI taxonomy): domain Eukaryota; kingdom Metazoa; phylum Chordata; class Lepidosauria; order Squamata; family Pythonidae; genus Python; species Python bivittatus. Next base: position 31,351,161 of record NW_028277074.1, read on the forward strand.
CAGAAAGTAAGAAGAACTAAAGAGCCTCTTGATGAGGGTGAAAGAGGAGAGTGCAAAAGCTGGCTTGAAACTCAACATTAAAAAAACTAAGATCATGGCATCTGGACCCATCAATTCCTGGCAAATAGAAGGGGTAGAAATGGAAGCAGTAACAGACTTCATTTATTTGGGCTCCAAGATCACTGCAGACGGAGACTGCAGCCATGAAATTAAAAGACGCTTGCTCCTTGGGAGGAAAGCTATGTCAAGCCTAGATAGCATATTAAAAAGCAGAGACGTCACCTTGCCAACAAAGATCCGCATAGTCAAAGCTATGGTTTTTCCAGTAGTAATGTATGGCTGTGAGAGCTGGACCATAAAGAAGGCTGAGCGCCGAAGAATTGATGCCTTTGAACTGTGGTGCTGGAGAAGACTCTTGAGAGTCCCCTGGACTGCTAGGAGGTCAAACCAGTCAATCTTAAAGGAAATCAACCCTGATTGCTCATTGGAAGGATCGATAATGAAGCTCAAGCTCAGATACTTTGGTCACCTAATGCGAAGAGAGATCTCTTTGGAGAAGACCCTGATGCTGGGAAAGATTGAAGGCAAAAGGAGAAGAGGACGGCAGAGGATGAGATGGTTAGATAGCATCACTGAAGCAATGAGCATGAAACTGAGCAAACTCAGGGAGGCAGTGAAGGACAGGAAGGCCTGGCGCAATATGGTTCATGGGGTCACGAAGAGTTGGACATAACTTAATGACTAAACAACAAATCTAGCTGCAGCATCCATTTGACAATCATGTACTGTAAGTCAGAGTGAAACTTCACCTTGAGAAAAGATGGCCCCTCAAATGCTAAACATAATCTGCCAAAGATGGTGGATCCTTTACCACTTCATGCTTTACCTACTCAGCATCCTATTTCATCTTCTATCACTACTACTTCTTAGCAATCTGAATTATGTGCAGAATGAAACTGAACCCAGCATCTAGAGAAGCATTTCATTATTGAAAAGGCTGAAGAGTCTTCTGATGCTGACCCCCTGTCAACCTGTAAAGCATTCCAGTCCTTGGAGGAGATATGTAGCTGTCAAGGAGCTTGCCCTAAAGCAACAAAACTGGGCACTAAAACGCCGACTTCATCTATCTGCAGTTTCTTTCTACCGCTCCCCTTGGCAGCATGCCATCTAGGGCTAATTGGGAGCCCACCAACTCCTTTCTTCTCCTTGACAATGTGTCACTTAGTGATAAATGCAGAGTTATTGGCTGTTAAATGACCTTCAAACCCTGTATTCACTCTCTGATGTGGAGTGTAGCTGTTTAGTGATGTAGGCTGAGTGATCTGGCTTTTATTTGTATGTTATGGTCCTTTGACATTGTTTTCCTATAAGAAACTTACGAAAGTAAGACTATGAATGTAAAGAGGTTTGTTTCTTTTTTACTCTCAGCAGCCCTAGTCTGAGAGGGGGCTGTGCCCAAAGGGGCCTCAGCATCTTAATTGCATCTGATTTTTTTTTTCCAATCATTCCAGTGGGAATTCTTTGTAAATCTTTAGAGCTTAGGTCTAGTGATCCAAACCCCTTGTTAATTAATGCCTTTTTCTCTCTCAGAAGCTACTCTCACAAATAAACAATCTGTTGGATCGCTATGAGGGTCATCTTTTGGAGATGATGTTTCAGTTCTTGAACTCTGAACTAATTCTGACAGATTATTTTAATGTCAGGATTGGTATGGATGATATATCCCTTTTCCACCATTTTATCTTCCATTAAGTCAAGCAATGACAAGTGTCTGTGAGTAGCAAGTTTACAACCTGTAAATGGTGGGTTTATAAATCAGTTAACTTGAGAAGCTGAGATAATGTTTGCTTGGATAGACTGTAAATCAAGAGCGAGGAGTTATAGAGAAGGTGAATTCTTGTGTTATAGTCAGAATACATTGCTATGAGAACTAACTAAAGCTGGGAGTCCAGGGTTTTAGGCAAAGATTCAAGTTGCAGAAAAGGAAGCAGGAACAAGAAGCCAAAGGCATGTAGATCCAGAGATAGGAGAGCTGTTTCCAACAAAGGGAAAACTTTAATATACTGTAACCCCAGTTACTGGCATTAAGGAAACTGACACCTTCTCCTCTCAAGATCAACTGACCACATCTGCTCTGCTCTGCGTGGCTGCTGATGTTCTTCGGTTAGATACCCAATCATGATCAGGCCCTTCATTACTTGAATCAGGGCTCTTCTTCTCAGGTTTATTGTCACTGGGAGCTGCTTCAGCTATTTGTTTGCTTGCTGGGTCCTCAAGCTGGTAGTCCATGTGGTCTGCCTGATTAGCTGCAGCCTCAAATTCAGAGATGATAATACACTTTAATTGTTATATAGCTAGTTATCACATCTCAATGTCTTACCACTACAAAAATAAAAAAATCAATAATGGGCTGGGGGAGGAAATTAGCTTGATTGGCTGGTAAATTCAACCTAACCATTCATTCTAAATGTTCAGTCCTAGGTGAGTAACGAGCATAATTCACTTATTGGATTTCATGGGCAGGAGTATGATCAATTATGACTTACTTTTGAACATAGGTTTCACTAATCAAGCAGCTTTTAAAGAGGTTTTATCTCTTACTCTATAAATGATCATTTATTTCTTTTTTTCTAAGATGTCCAAACAGAATCAGAAAAACAAGGACCTGATTGCTCCTATAAGGAGAGCTCACATTAGATAGTCTGAAAAGTTTGAAGTATCAAGTACATAGTTCTTAGCACACCTAGCATACTCCATCTTAAAACTTTGGATAGTATAAGCAAATGATGCCAACAAAAATTTTAATATATATGAGCAAACAACTATCTTACATAGGAACTCTTTATCTCCAGTTGTACTCATATTTCCACCTCTAAATTTTCTAAATCCTGGTTTGATAAGGAACATGTCTGAACCAAGGCCAAATTAATTGATGCTTGTAAGACTGCCAGGTATAAAAATGACCTCATCTCTAACAAGTATTTGGTGCCATGAAAAGGGCTATCTTAACAAGAAGGAAAGGAGACAGAGAAGAAAACAAAAACAGAGTGGAAAAAATTAATAGGTGATGCCTGGGGAGGGGGGGGAAACACCTTCTGGTGCTTTGTTGCCATTCCAAGTTCCAAATGCAGTTCTGATACAGGAAATTCTACTTTTCATGAAGACTGGACTAATAATTAACAAAAACTGTCTATTATAATATTCAGTGAATTAGATTCAAGGGTGATTCTATCGGATCCATTGCCTGATTGGACTGCAATAATCACCCCCAGAAATCTCTAAGCCCATAGTTCAGTTAAAAAATGGTAAGGCTGATGGGAGGAATATGTGTGTGACTGAAGCCCTGATGAACTTTTAAAATTAAATGCTGAATGGTGAGCTATGTTTTAGCCTGTCTGTTCACACATAAAGATCAACTGGTGAATGATTGATATTGCTTCATAACATTTCCCATTGTTCAACTAGGGCAGAGTCCAACCCATCTAATTACTGCTGAATCAGCCTGTTAAATATAATTAATTAACTATATGCTAAACACTACAGAACTAAACATTGACTGAATGTTCTAACAAAATATTCTAACTATGGAAAAAACCAAACTGAGATCTGGGTATTTAAGCTTTGATTAACACATCATTCTGTATGACCTCTCATAAAAATACTCTATATAGCCACAAGGATCCCTCTGTGCTGACTTCATTGATTTGAAGGGAGCATTTGATATAATTTGGAGAGAAAGATTGTGGAGAAAATTAGCTGCAGCTTTGATTGATAGCCACTTAATTCCATATGATCATCTTATTCATTGACAATTTTTATATGCAAGTAAAATATAATGCCAAGGAGTCCCTACTGATCCTATTTCTTTCACATTGGGAGTTAAACAGGGCTGCATTCTTGCTCCTACACTATTCAATTTTTAATTTAACAGTACATACAGGTTCTATCAAGTAAGGTATTATACTCCCCTGAGTTATTACCCAGACCCATCCCCATGCTATTATATGTCAACAATGCTACCATTCTTCCTTAGTCTAAAGTAGTTTCCAGGAGAAACTTCAAGCACTAGCTAGCTTTTTCCACTGAGAAAAGCTTACAGTTAATTAATCCAATGCTCCAGTTGCCAACATAAATGACAAATGAATGGCATCCAAATAAAAGAAACCAAGTGCTTTAAATATATAGGTATCACTTTCCTATTTATTTGTTAATTTCCTGTAATTAACTTATCCTTTATTTGAAAACAATAAATTCATGAAGTTTCATCTTGCATACTGAGGGCTTCAAAAGCAATAATTAGATATGTTAGTTGTAAAGGCATTTTTTTTTTCTGGTGGCAGTTGGAAACACTTTAGTCAAAGTTCTTGAGAATTATTCTCCATTTTCTCAATTTATCCCTAATGCTCCACTGAGACTTGATTTAGGATCTCCCTCTACAGGATTCATGAGAATTGTCACCTGAGATATTGGTTGAAACTTGATCTTGAGTGACCCAATTCATTCCTTTAGACAAAGTCAATTCTTCTTGGTGGAAAGCTACCTCCAGCTGTGGTTTCTTAGTTGAAGAACAAACTGCATGGACCTAGAGAAAGCTATTTCTAAAATTAATGTGTTCTGGATCATGATCTAGAGAATGGCAGATTTACAGTTTAAACCAGGCCTCATGGAAATTTTACCATAATTTTTTAACCATTCCAATTTTTAAAAAATCCTTGCATTCCTATAAAAAGGTGTTCATGTTAGTAGGATTTAATACTTACCCTTGAAATTAGTGAAGCAATTATTTAATAATATCACTTATTCAGACAACCACTGACACAACATGTCTTGTTGCATCATCCAGTATATCAGGTCTGGTCATCTTAACTGATATAGTTATGTCTTGTTAGATGTATGGTTTGGATGGAGATCTAAACTGTACACTTCTTACTAATGGACACCATTGCTGAAATTTCTAAGGAATCTGTCAACGTTGTTCCATTGTAATTGCCATCAAAAGCAGAGTGTCGGTTCCTCTGTTACTGTTTTTATTGTATCTCTTTCAGAATATTAATCTATGTTACTTTATCTTACCTGATTTTTTATCTTACCTTACCTGTTTTATATGAATGTATTCTTACGTGAACTTATGGCAAGTGCATACACCCATGCCAGATTGTCCATGGAAGGCTTACAGAGGGGAAGAACTTTACCCCTAGCCATCATTACACCTTCATTGGCTCTTTATCTAGGACTGCCAGATCTGAACTACAAAAATACAGACAACCGTTAGACAGTAGCAAAAAAATTGGAGTTTTCTGCATTTCTTGTCTGCCTTCTGGTTGTTGTCTATACTTTTGTAGCAGAGATCAGGGAGCCCTGCTCCTAGTTTCTTGTATTGGCCAAGGAGAAGCAAAGGTCATAACTGCTTAGAGCCAGTGGGAACATCTGATCGTTTGAAAGCCTGCTGTAGGCATTCAAAGAAAGTGGCAGTGATGGGAAGGGGGACTTATGCTTTCACAAAATGGCTACGGTATGGCTGTAACCAGTCAGGAAATGTAAATTAATCAATCTAATGAGGTTGTTGTTTACCATCATGACTAGTCCCTGAGGCTACTTGCTGTCATCCTCTAGCCTCCTTGTACTCCCCCCCCCTTAAATTGAAATGATAGTGATTCTGAGTGCTAATGTAAACCTTCCTTTATATTTTTATTTAAATATTTTTAAAAACATATAAGGGGATAGGAGACCAGGCAGGAGGCAAATATAAGCTGCCTTCAGGCACATTAGGATCTAAGGGCACCACATTGGGGATACAAGCAATAGTGATATGATCTTATATGATATTCATCAATGAATATTTGGTTTAAAAGGCTTTATATTTCAACTTATGAGCAGCAAACAATTTTAGCTTTATGATACAACATCAACCAAACAATAGCCTAGTGATGACATTCAAAAAGACAAAACTAAAACACAAAATCTATTTTAAATATCCTTTAAGACTGACCACAAAATAGTTCAAAATAGGGTTCCTTAATAGAGTCCCAGCACCATCCTTCTTCAGTTGGCCTCTGCCACTGTCATACTGCCTATTATAGTTATTCTGTTCTGTTCTATTCTGTTCTATTCTATTCTGTTCTATTCTGTTCTATTCTATTCTATTCTATTCTATTCTATTCTATTCTATTCTATTCTATTCTATTCTATTCTATTCGTTTACGGAATGAGGTATGTAAGCTGCTTAGAGTCTGTTGTAAATAAGCATCTAAATAAACTAATTAACTAATTAATTTGCTGGATTAATACATATAGAAATCTCCTACACTGAGCTCCTAAACCAAGCTAGGAGCTGGTCAACAGATGATAAAGCTGAGCATGATAGTTTTTCTTGGGAATAATGGATATGAGAAGATATTTGTTTAAAACTTTTGCTTAAATGACAAAATTCCAGTCCTGCATGGTAGTAGGCCTTGTGGTAAAAGAAAGAAAGAAAAAGTGAAATTTAATGAAACTCTGAATATATTAGCTGATTGCACAGTAATCTTCATGGGCCAGCTGCAGCCTCAGAATGAAGTCAGGTGCTTTGCACTGATTTGACTTAGGTAAGCCTTTTCCTTCGTAGCAGGTTGGGGCTCAATGACAACAAAAATGCTTTCATGGGATGATAATGCTTTCACTTATTCAGTTATAGTGGTTGGAATAAGTGATTAGAGTGGGAACATTCTTAGAAAGCTGCGAGCACCATAAGGTTTTCCATTACAGGCAAAGCACAAATTGATTATTTGTCTTTTAAATATTTGCAGAGATCTAAATGGTGCTTTTATAGCTTATTCCACCTCCATCCTGTGTGACATTGTAAGGAAGAAAACACTTCCTTACAAATAAATAAGATTCTGAGAAATCCTGCAGATTAAATGAATGCATTGACATTTTCCATTGAGAAGTACGTAAGTATCACACAGCGTCCTCTTCAGCAACATGTAACACAGAAGTCTGCTATTTTTTAAGAATATAAAAAAATGCCTTTCAGGATCAGACTAAGGCCCAGCTGGTTTAGAATAATCCCAGTGGTTTATCTGATTTTTACATTATGTTCCACATGGGAGCTTCAGAAACGACTTCTTTTAGTTCTCAGCAGCTGACATCTTGCATTTATCAAATGTAGAATTAATTTAGTTAAACTAACATTTCTTTACATACGATAGAGATCTCTAGAATATGTACAGTATTAATTAACTAATTGGACTATATGCTGCCTTAATCCTGTGCAATACCATAAATAACACAAGATAAATAGCAAAGTTATACATTTAGATCAAACCAATACATCAATAAATGTCTAAAAAGCCTACTTTCCATTCCCAGGAAAAAACTCATCATAATCAGTGCACCCCAGTCTTCCTCTATGAAAGCTCTGTGGAACAAAAGTATTTTCACTGTTTTCTTAATATGATCAGGGACAGGACCATCCTTGCCTCAGGGACAAGCTGTTCCAGATGATAGGAACCCTAACAGAGATTGCTTGCTTATGGGCCTCCATCTGTCTTACTTCCTGGTGGACGAGTTGTTGTAACATGCCCTATTTAGTAGATTCTGATCTGATAGGTAGGCAGATTCTGTTCTTGGGAGAACAGGGAGTTAATGTTCTTGAACTTTCTGAAGTCATAAGCTAAATAGGACTATGGGATAACCAGTACCTTGAGCAGTACCCCAAAACAAACCAGCAACCAATGCAGAGAGGTATTACCTCACAATAATCATGCTGACTTGTTATCAGGTAAGCTGCTGTGCTTTGTATCAGTTGTAGCAAATAATCTTTGGAAGTACAGATGAACATGTACCCATGTACAGCAAATTACAGAAGTCACCTATGAGCTAACAAGGACATGAGTGATGGTTGCTAATGCTTTCCATTCCAAGAAAGATGACAGATGGCATACCAGCTGAAGCTGGTCAAAGAATCTTCTGGCCATGGTCTCCATCTGCTCTTAGAATATATCAAAGTGCTTTACTTACAAAGGGTCATAAATGAAATCTTTCCACTGGAGCAGACATGAAAGCTCTCCTAAAGTGAACTCTATCTTGGCAAAGATGCAGCACTGAATGGACTCCTTGTCCCCATTGTCAAATCTCTAACTGAAATGCAATACAATTTAATAATCAAAATGCAAAAATATTGTGAATGATGAATCTACAAACATTGAAATGATTCTGAAAAAAGTTACACTCACAAACTTACATAGGGAATTTAGAGTGGGAAAAATTACTGAAATGTTAGTTTAAAATTAAGAGAAGCTGCATACAAAAGCTCCATATATTATGAATTGTAACAGGGAATGGACAATTATTTTAATGGCTTTTTAAAAAAAAAGTTGAACAAAAAGGAAGGAAGGAAGGAAGGAAGGAAGGAAGGAAGGAAGGAAGGAAGGAAGGAAGGACTAAAACAGTGCTCTTCTAATATGGACAATATGTTAGACTGGGTTGATGTACTCATCTGATATTTATCCAAGAAGAAACAAACAAAAATCCAGCTTTGTCCATCTAATAGGCTACTATGATAGAAGAAAAATAAAGAAGAATTCTAGTCTGTCTACCATTTCAAATGTACTATGGCTAGCTCTCAAATAGCTTTTTGATAACAAAGTGCCAGCAAAATAGGATACTGAGCAAAAACATTGCCAACCCCTGCTTTTAATTCATTTATTTAAAACTGGCAAGGCCGGGGAATCACAGACAACAGAAGTGATCAAAATTCTTCTTATGGTCTGAGACTAATTGTTACTTTATTAACATAAATGGGAAACCAAATTATGTTAATGAAGTACATTTCTGTATTATGATTAACCTTCTGTATGAGCATTAGACTTAAGAAAAGATTGCAAGTAACCATTTTATTTGTGAACAGTTTCCAGAAACTGTGTTTGAGATTCATATTGTTAGTAAAATGCGATACAACTGAAAACCTTCTGTAATTCTGCTTTCTGTTTATTTAGGCAAACTGTAGGCTTTATCTGTGTTTGCAAAAAGGTTGATGTTTGAATAGATCTGTACTCTTTCTCTAGATATTTTTCAAGGTATATGAGAGTCAATTGTCCATGAATAAGTCCCATTCAGCAATGCTGAGGAGTAGAGACTTTGTGGTCCTGGGTCAAAGTTTGGATTTTTCTCTTTCTCTTTCTTTGCTTCACTGTTGAAGCTTATTCTTTGTTTGGAATATAATGACATTTACATATATAATTTAAATTGCATTTTATTTTAAAATATAGGCATTTCACACATTATTCTATAAATACTATCAATTTTAGATGCCCTTCAGTTATTTGGTTTGAATGTGCTCAATACTTGTATACAAGCTTGAATAAGCTTGCATAGCTTTCTGTGGCTGTCTTGGCAAAACTATTACCTGTGGAAGCCAATGAACCATTTATTATACATTACTCTTCCTGCATCCACAGCGAGACCTCTTAAAATATGTCTGAAGAAAGATTAAGGATAAATGTACTAAATTAGTCTGCGGTGGTAGTATAAATGAAGTTATATTGTACTAAATGATGGGATCAGTTTTAGTAAATTGGCATTATTATAAATGAATTACATTGTGCTAAATGTTTTTTTTTTTTTTGGAATGGTTAATTTAAAAATAAAAAGACAACAGGATGCTAACCATTTTTATTCCATCACTTGCTTCAGGATAAAAGATGCTGATACATTGATTTTCATTCTTGATTCAGGTATAAGACCATTTATTGGTTTAGAACAAGTACTCTTCAGACCAGCATTCAGTATGTGGTTCCCTTGATAAATACAGGAGCAATATATAAAGGATAAGATAGACCAAGAGCTGCATATTATTAAACTGTAACAAGAGATCATCACTAATGACAAGCTGTGCTGGTTGCCCTAGAGTTACTTAATAAAGGATAAGACCACTCAAGCTTGTGTCCAGTAATTAGTAATGGATAAAAAGTTCTAAAACTTTTTATTCATTATTAATTGATTACATTTATTATTAATGCTGTGTCAACATCTGTCTTCCCATCCCTCCCTCCTTTCTCTCCTTCTTTCTCTCTCTCTTTGTCTGTTTCTCAGTATACGTTAGCATTTCTTGTTGGTGTTTTTGAGTTAGAGTGATATAATAGTGAGGCAGGGGTGCTGCTGTTTTTTTGCTTCTCCTGCCATGCTCATCTTCTCCACTTTCAAGCCTCTCTGGCTGCCTATATTTACTCATGGAAAATACTCAAGGTGTTGGCCTCCCTTAGCCTTTAAGTAATATGCAGAAAGCTAGGAAGACATCAAACTGCTGGAAAGACGATTGCACAATGCAAGACAGATATCTGCATATTTATCAGTGTCACAGTGGGACCGGGTTCCTTTTGAACTGGAGGTACTGTATATTTTTCTTTGCAAGGGTGGCAATTAACACAGAAAACCAGACAGTGGGGGCTCTTAAGCTTTTTACCATATACAGTGAAGCTATTTACAACAAGTATTTATAACAATGCAATCCAGGTGTTCACCTGGTGTCAGGTTTCCTCCTAGGTCTCCCTCCGTCCCTCCATCTAGCTCTCCTGCTTCCTCCTACCTTCACTCTTTCTCCCTCCCCCTGTTTTTGGGCTTATCAAGAGAGAGTGAAAAGAAAGGAATGGGCTGGATTTACTGTGGTGTGCTTAGCATGGTTTGACTTTCTCCTGGAACTACTTAGCCAAACACCTACTGCTTCTTCATTGAGGGAAGAACCTCTCTCAGGGTCTTCTGCCAAGTCCTTCCTCAGAGACAAGGGCTTCACCAGTGACTGATGATCCTCTTCTTCACATTTTGAGGCTTGCATGAAGATGCTATCTGCAGCCAGCTGGGTCGCTGCTTCCCGCCTTGGGTAATGATGTCATCTCTCTGGGTCTTCACTTCCCTTCTTCCAGGGAAGCCAGCTGTGAAATGTTCTTATCCCTCACAAGTGCTCTGCACACTCACGTTTCTTCACTCTCCAACTTTTCACTCCACAGACCTTTTCTCTCCTTTCCTCCTCCAAGTTTTAGTCAGACTGGCAGTATGTCCCCCAGCAACTGAGGAAGTGGGCATCCCCCCAGGGCTTTAGTCCCCAACATCCATATATCAGCCTGGACCAATGGGACTGCTGTCTCTACATCTTCCTACAATGGCCCTGGCTAGCAGCCAGGTCAGCTCATCAGCCCTCATAACAATACAGCTGCCTTTCAAGACCAGAATTTAGCTGCTTCTTCCTTTTCCTCACTCCATTTGCTTCCTTTTCCTCACTCCATTTGCTGAGTACAAATTGCAGCCATGCCAGCCACTAAAAACCATATGTCACAATGACCCACTTAAGAAAAGTATAAGAATTCCACATTCCATGATGAGAATTACACTGATATGTTTTCAGCCCTTGACAATTTAAAAGCAATTTATTTTCAAACTGAATAAAACATATGCAGAAGAAAATTATAGTTTACTACCATGTTTACCAAAAGGATTGAATTTATCTTGAATTCAAGGCAATCCCTCCTCTGCCTAAGATTATTTACTTGTAAAACTTGTTTGTCTCCATTCTGTAGTCTCTGCCAAGATGACCCTCCAACTTTAAAGATAAATTAATTGGGCAGAACAACCCCCCCCCAGAGAAAATCTACTTTTAGAAATTAAAGTAATAAAATGAATATTTTTTATTATGGTCACTGATCAGAATTGCAAACAAAAACACATTAAAAATAAAAATAAAGTAAAAACAAAACAAGATAAAACATTACGATTGGTGGGTTCATCAGTGGATAGTCAAAATCTGCCTAATTTTACAGGCAATATAACAAAATTTAGCTACATTCAAGGAGACTGAATCATACTGATCTGATAACAACAACTGTACATAAAAAGATCAGAATTTCCCAGGTGTTCTACCAGGTAAGGAATTATAAGAAGGGTCTTTGAGCCCTTATAGAGGACACCATATAGCAGGACATGAGCTGTAGTTTCAACAGCCCCTTGTTCCCTGGGGCACAGTCTCAGCTCATAGGGGACTTTTTTGTATCGGTCCTCTAATACTGCTCTTGGGACAGCCTTGAAGCATGCTAAAGTTTGGGCTCTTTGGAATCTGGAAACAGTTATGTGGTATAAGTATCTTGCTGGTCTGTAAAACAGGGCCTTACTGCTCAGAAAAACATTCTTAGGTAGAGCAGATGTGGGCTTCCAGGCTTTTGATATGTTGTTTAAATGCACTGAGTGTACACTTATAACCCATCATTAGGAATGCCTCCCTGGAAAAGCCAAGATGCTGAAGTTTTTGTGGGATTGTCCTGAACCATACTGATCTGTAATTGTCATCAATAAGAAAGAACTCAAACCTGTGGGAAAGATCAGTGACCTCAACCAATGTGCTATGACACAGGCCCATGCACCTGTTTCGACTTTAGACACCCCTGCCTCCCTCCTTAATACTACATTTGGAATGCAAGGGGCTACCTGGAATATAGCCCTTAGAAATTTAGATTGGACCCTTCAATCTAAGGAGTTAAAGAAGTATAAGGTCCTAGATGGGCACCAAAGAGTAGTTGTGCATAAGCCTTAGCTGAACACAGCTTCAGTGCTGCTGGGATATCTGTGCTCCTCTGGTGAAGTGAAAAAATGGAATTGTGACCCCCTGTTTTTGAGCATTTTGTAATATAAACTAATTATTTCATATATCTGAGACATCTTTTCAGAACCACTAACTGAAGAAAAAGTTCAAATGTATAATTTTTTTCTGACGCATGAAACTGATACAAATAATTCATTTGCTTCCCTTCTACATCCAAGTTTTCCTCAATACCTTTCTCCTCTGATGATATTCCTGCTTCTCTGATGGGCTTCCTGCATCTAATTTTTTATGTTTCTTTTTTTCTGTATTTACTATAACAAGTCTTTATATAGCAATCCATATTTGATATCCATTCATTTATAGTGTAGTTATATACATATCTAATCAGAAATAAATGTCTTTGATTTCAGTGAGTCTTGGTTTCCGGCAGGTAAATGTAGAATTTCAGTCTCAGTTTTCTCCTCAAATCTCTTTCAGAATTATAGATTAATTAAAATTCTGCACTTCAACTACAGTAAAAAAAGACTAAGTCTCAACATACTCTTTCCCATATTCACATATTTCTAAATAAGCAATAAACCTGCCTGCATACCTCCTGGCTGGCAGAAAGCTGCAGTGCATTTCCCAAATTTTGCTCATTGTTACTTCTCATACCCTTTCAAATAGATTTCTGCCAAACATCTTCCCAGCCACAATTAACAAACTAATCCCCCCAGGGCTTTCCATTTGGTCTTCCTATTTCCCCTTTGTATAGGAAAACAATAACAGCATTCACCCAATAATCAAGTAAATGATTCACAGACACAGTAAATAAGTTGCACAACCACTTCGAAAGCACACACCTTTCATATTTCAACATTTTTCTAGTTACACCATCTATACAGGCAACTATAGCATTTATGACTTCTTTTCCCCCTTTTTTCCTTGGACACTAACATTTATACCATTCATCTTAATTCCACTATTTATCATTATCATTGCTGTATAAATCCCTAAAATATTCCTTACAGCATTCTGCTACTTCTGTTTCATCCTAATCATTTTGTCATGTTAACTTTTAATCCCATTCACTAAACAAGCATCCTTATTTAGTTGTTTAAACCCATTTCAAAACAATGTTTTATTTTCATTAAAATCATTGCTTTTTTTATGCTTCTTTTAATCTTAATCATTCCTTGCTGTCCTTTGCCACCTTATTTGCAACTCTCTCTTTTCTCTCTGGGCACATTATACAGTATAATTTTCTCATCCTAATTTTTGCATTAATCATTCTCTTACATTAATTTTTGTCATCTATAGTCTTGTTCACTTCCTCATTCTACCAAGCATCCTGTTTTATCCTTCCCATTAGCACAGCTGAATTCTCTTCTGTGGTACTCTGTAACATAAATATTTTCAAACCGAAAAAGCTTCATCCCACTCCTTCCTAATGTCCACTTTCCATTCATCCATTTGGGAGGTTCATCTATTTTCTCTTACATTTTCATACAAAACCATACTTTCTCTCCTGCACTCTCCATGCTTTTAATTTAGTTTCTTTTACATCTTTCTTCTTTTTCCATGCCTGAAATCTTTTGATATATGTGAGTTCAACAATTTCTCACTCAATGATGCTATTCAACTCCTGCATTTCTGTAACAGTTCTAAAACACTTTGAGGTCTGGTATGGAATGTCCTCGGAGGCTGAAGGGCTCTGATATTACTTTGTCCTTGTCCATGTCAAATTTGTGTCCACTAATTCTTTTGTACAAAGTTTGTCTTGTTTGTCCTATGTAGAATCCAGAGGAGCATTGCTGGCAGATGATGGCATATATCACATTGGAGGAAGAACTTGTGAAAGCATCTGTAATCTTCCTTGTATAATAATATTTTATTGAAATTTTAAAATTACAAGGTTAAAAGTCAGAAATGAAAAAGAAAATGAAAAATACAAATTATAAGGAAAAGGAAAAGAAAACGTGAGCTAAAGTAAACAAAAAGAAGAAAGGCATGAAAAATAGATAGCTTCCAATCTATCTCTGGTCTTGAGAATAGTAAGAGTGTCATAGGTGCTAATTTTTAATGCATTAAATAGGAATAATTCTTTGTCAAAACTTATCCCATTACATTTATAATCTAATCTTCAAATCCACATGTAAGCTTTGCCCCGCCTGCGTTTTGCAAATAGTCCATCAGTGGTTTCCATTCCTTAAGGTAATAATTATTTGATTTTTCTTTTAAAAAACAAGTCAGTTTATCATTTTCTGCCATTTCCATCAGTTTTAGCAACCATTCTTGTATTGTTGGTAGTGTCTGGGTTTTCCAAAATTGTGCATACAAAAGTCTTGCTGCGGTAATCATGTATTGAGTAATTCTGATAAGATGCTTTCCGATTTGAAAGTCCATTATCCCCAACAGGAATAATTCTGGTTTAAATGGAACCTGTATTTGTAGTATGCTCTGCATCAAAGATTGTATTTGAGTCCAAAATTTCTTTGCAATTTTACATGTCCACCACATATGGTAAAACGACCCTTCTTGTTGGCTACATTTCCAACAAATGTTGGAAATTGTCCCATACATCTTTGATAATCTTTGGGGTGTCATATACCATCCATACAACATTTTATAAAAGTTTTCTTTCAAGTTATAACATAAAGTAAATTTTAATCCTTTAGACCACATATTTTCCCATTGCTGCATATGTATATTATGTCCAATATTTTTTGCCCATTTAATCATGGCATCTGTAATCTTCCTTGTGTACTTGTTGTGGCCTGTGATGGTGTGGTTGGTTAGATGTGGGGGCAAAGTAAATCTCTGGATTTGCTGCAGGGTCTGGTTTCCATGTTGGAATTATTGTCTTGTTGTTTCTTGTTGCTTGTGAGAACCTGCTTCAGGTTGGATGGTTGTCTGTATGCAAGTATGGGCCTGCCGCCTAGTGCCTGAGAAAATGCAGTGTCATTGTCCAGTGTGAGCTTTAGCCTATTTATGTGTTTCAGTGGCTTAAGCTGTGAGTTGTAGGTGACCACCAGTGTGTTCTGTTGTTCTGTTTTTGTGGTCTGACTTTTAATAGGTCCTCCTTGGGAACTGATCTTGATCTATTGATTTGTCTATTGATCATTGGGTGAATAGTTCAGTCTCCTGAATGCCTTGTTTAATTCTATCAGTTCAACATTAAGTGGGTCAGAACAAATGTGGTTGCAGTATAGAGCCTGGCTATAGATTATGGATTTGGTGGCATGTTCTGGGTAGAAGTATCTAGTGGAATAATAGACCAGTATCTCTTATCAAATGTACCTTATCAAACTTACCTAAAACCAACATTTTATTCAGTCCCTGATAGAAATTAGGCCATTCCTCAATAGTTTAGGAACTGCTGCTTCTAATTAAAATGCTGCATGGAAACATTTCAGTGCAACTTCAACTTGGATATAGGAATCAAGATAATCTATTGTCTAACCATGTCCTGAAAGGATTGAAATAGGGATGAATTTACCCCCCCCCCAATAATATTAATATTGACTTCTATTCTGATGTATCATATTTGACTAAAGTGGAATTCCTCCTCACAAAGCTGGGTGATACTTTTATATGTCAGTGACACAGCTATTCTTTCCACAGCACAGATGGGTGTGAGAGAAGTCCTCAGCCCTAAGAACTTACTATACTTATATATATACTACTAAGACTTTCATTGTGCTTATCTGTTTATCTGTTTGTACCCTCAAGTTAGCCCAAATGGTGCATTATACTGCAACAATTTTTGAATCAAGGTACCTAAAATCTGCTAAATTAAAAAATGCATAAAAAATCCAGGACCCATTACTCCTGAGGAACTGAAATTTCCACAATGTTCAGACCAGTTTTATTTGCAAAATTGTGGCCGTTGCAGTGTCCCTGCACTCACATGATTGTGATTTCCGATGCTCCCTACCAGCTTCCCACAAGCAAAGTCAATGGGGAAGCCGGCAGGAAGTCAGAAGTCGCTCCCACCCCCACTGCTTTTTTGTCCCCCTGTGGTCATTCTATTTATCTGTTTAGGTAAGTAAATATTGACTTATTATTGAAGTTCATTTCCCACTACAATTATTTTTCTATTTATTATATATACTCTTAGATAGTCATGGGACTGTCCAGCATTGGGGTAAAAAGAGATTCGGTCAGCCTAAAATTTAACATTCATTCTGGTCACATCAGACTGCACTACCTTTCTCTCAAAGGATGACCCGACAGGTCACAGGGTTGTCTAGTATACAATATAAGTGAAAACGGCACAGAGCAGGTTAAGACCTTTAAGTACCTTGGGGTCACCTTTCAATCCTCAGGAGACTGGAATGAAAAAATTAGATCAGTAAGGTAAGTTTGTAGATCAGTTTGGTAAGGCACCAAAAAGTGCAAGAACCATTTTGAGTTCTTTTCTATAATACAGGAGACAAATATATACCAGCTGTTCTTAAGATCTTTAAAGCAAAAGTAACCAGCCAGATGCTGTATGGCTCTCAAGTGTGTGTTCATAAAAATGTCCACATGCTAGAAGTCATTCAGTCTAGATTTCAGAGACCCGTATTTCAGGTTTATAGATGCATTCTGAATACTTCCTTGTATCTGAAAAATGGGGTAGGTCTATTTGCAGGCGTGGGCTCTGATATGTAGTCTGGCTCAGACCCATTCTCACTGCTGATCTTTTACTTGCTTTAATTTTGCAAGAAAATTAGTTTGTCTTGAGAGAAAGAAATCAAGAAAGATCTTCAACAGTGTGGCTTTTCAAGTCAATTTTCAGTGGCACTGGGATTTGATAGCATGAAATCAGAAATTGAATACCTAGTAAAAAATTGTGCATAATCCCTAGGTTTTGCAAATTGAGGACTAGTGGGAAGCTCTTCATTCCTTCAAGGTACTTTCAGAAACTTATTTACACATTGAATTGAAGAACTTTCTCAGTGACCCATTCAACAGCTTATCCTCAGTGCTTTTGAAGGGGAAGTATAGTAATACCCCCAAACTGAATGGATATTATTGTGGAGTTGGAGAAATTGAGGCAGTGATACACATATGTTGTTGTTAGGCTCTTTTACTTCACTTTTGCACATATTACATAACTCCTCTCTTATGTAGATGATCTGGTAGGACTCCAAGATCACAAAGAAGGTTGAATGTCATGTCTATCGCCATTAAGATAAATTGTAAAGTTGAACAACAGTAAAATTATGTATTTCTGAATAATGCTATTTATTTGGTTGTTTCCAGTTGTTTTAAGAGGGCTGTTAAATGTACTAAACTATTTTCTAGAATTCCGACTGTTGACAGATTATGACTAACTAGATGACTATTGCTTTGAGTTATTTTCCCTTACAGCAATAGAAATAGAAACCTTACCACTTTTTAATGTTTTGTTGTTTGCTGTGTCAACCAACTTATGTTGTAAAATTTCTGTCAACTGTAAAAAATTTAAAAACATAAGTGCAGAACGTCAATTGTTAAATTGTTACTAAAGACAGACTATCACCAATGCAGTTTTCAAATGACCTCACCAAGTGTAGATCTGCATTTTCCTGGGATTAATCTTTTGACTGAAGCTTCATTAACAATTCCAAGTAGTACTGTACAGTTGAATGTTGTTCCTTTCATTTATCACTAGTTTTATTTCCACAAACACTGTTGATGTTCCATGAATGTAAATGTGACCATGTTCTTCTAAGTTATGATAAAATATTACTAGAATATTGGATTTGAATGAACTACTTCTGAATTTTTCAGCATCCAAGACAAGAAAAATGTTGTGATCAATTCAACATAACAGTCCCAGTTATCCAGTGTGCCAAAGTTAATCAGAATGCCACATGCTGGAAATGGCTCCACTACTTTTCTTTAGTTACAGTTATAAGTCTTTGAATGCAATTACAAGCCTTCAGCTGATTGATGAGTAACTCTTTAAATAGTCTTTTATTTTTAAATTGTTGTTTAATACCTCAGAAAAAGTGATAAGCCATAATACAAATGTCAGCTAATCAAAGAACCATCAAATCATCATGCATCCTGTATAATAAGAATGTTTAATGTAGTATATTGATTTTGATTTTGGTAATGCTATACCTTTTTATTAACGGGTATAAGAGGATTGAATGAAACTACAACTGTTAATGAGCATAAATTGCAATACAGCTGCAAAAATATGGTTTTAATAGAATGAGAATGTTGATTGAAAACACGTCAGGGGACCAGTTAGTATGGCTGAGCAGCCCCAAATTCTTTTGCCACAACCCACAGACGTGTGAGATAGCTAGGGTGCCATTATCTATTTGATTCATTATTTGAGATATGTTGGTGAAAATGATAATCAAGATGCTTGCCATATTTTCAAATCCATCATTGTCAGTCCTTCAAGGTAGGCCAGGTCAGGAAACCATTCCACACAAAATACTGGAATTCTGCTTTATTGAGATAGGCTACATAATCTTGAAATGACGGCATTTTCTCTCCTCTCCCTCTTATACCAAAGAGAGTCAAGGCAGAGCTAGTTTGACTTTCTTTCTAATGCCTTCTTCCCTTCCAGGGCCAGTCTGCATTTTGCTAACTGCTGTTGCATTACTTTTCAAAGGGCATCTCTGTGGTTCTCTACAAACAGACATGGATTAAAGCATCTCTGAGATAGCATCTGCCCTAAATTTGAAAGCCCAAATGTCTAATTTTTAATCTGTAAGTACAATGTTTTTTTCTCTCAATTTGCATAGTTTCACCTTCCCTTCTTCTGCATGTTAAAAATGTCTATCCTTTGGAAGGACTATAGGGCAATTTCAGATGGCAAACTCTGACATAGAAAATAAAAAAGGATGCTTTTCCTGAAATAAAACATTTCAGGAAAAGCATCATTTTGACGTCAACCATTCTTCACAGCGGCTTCCAGTATATAAGTGTGCTTTAAGGTTTTCATTCAGAGCTGAAGTATCTTTTGTGTGCTTATTTTAAGTATTTTGTCCTTATATTCTGCTTAATGAAAGCTGAATCACTGCAGGTTTTATGTACAGATTTTCAAAGTCTCTTTTCTCCTCCAGCTATATTGACCAGGGCAACTTAAGTTTCAGTGGTTCACTTGCAATTCTGTTCTGTTCTTATAGTTTGAATTTGAACTTTAGAATAGCATTCTTTTGATTTACGAGGATAACCAAAAGTCATGGCAATACAATTTTCAAAGCAATATTGGCTGGGGATTCTGGGAGCTGGAGTGCCATATGCCTACAAAACACCAGGTTAGGAAAGAAGTATGCAATGGGATTAAGGCTTTTGTCTTCAATTCCTCCTCCAATTTCAGCTTTATTTCCTTGCCTTCAAGATGTTACATTCTTACATACCTTTGCTCAGCAAATGAGCTCTTAAATATGTGTATGTGAATCACACATGCACTGATACATACATACATACATACATAAGAGATAAAACCAAATTTGAAATCTTTCAACCTCAACAACATCATGCTGTGTTTCTTCTTTAAATATTGTTATGTTCCTACCTAAATGGCTTCTTAGTAGCTACTTCTAAGCTGCTCAGAAATACTGGTAATTCTTACATATTTTCCCTGGATTTCATGAATGCTGAGCAGCTTTTGAGCCTAGGGAGCAATAAATGAGTTTAAATGGTTTGTCCGACCATTAGCTGTGTTTTTTACCAGCTAATGAAAAATTGTGTCTGCTAAATGTGATGATTATCCTTTCGTAGTCCCAGAAAGTCTATCTTCTGAGAGATAGACTCACTCCTATAGAATCTATAAACAGCTGTATATCTTTTAACCTTACTGTTTTTCTGAATTCCTTTCATGCTTTATCATCCTATGTGAAACTAAATTCAGTAATATGAATGGATGTTGGTTTAGTACACAGAACATCCTACCCTGTGCCTTCCAGTGGGAAATGTTCACGTTCTTACAGCCAGGCCCTTGGAATATATCATTGGTTTCATTTATGGCTTGTTCCTACCATATAGAAGAGAATGGGGATCTACAGAACCTTATCTGCAACATCTGCTGCAGAGTATGGCTGTGACCTTGTCTGTGATCATAGCCAAATTTCTTTTTTTGTGGGGGGTGGGGCAAGTGCAGCTTTACAGAAGTATTTTAGGATTGGGCTTGGCAGAAGCAGAGCACTGACTTGATTCCATAAAGACAGTGTTTGTGTTTTTGCTATTAAATGCTGCTGCAGGATCTAGCCATCTATTCCTTGGCTTCTGCTTTTATTGCTATCTCACCCTATTTCTCTGAGCAATGAGATGCTCCAGGGACACACACTTACCTAGGTTTGATTTTCCTTCAAAGAAAGGCATATTGTCACTGCATCTATTTATATGTGGTGCATGGATACCATTCAGACACCCTGAATGACAGCCAAGGTCCATTGCTTCCACATTAGACCTCTAGAGAGACAACCAGTTCCCTAGTTCAGTGGCCATCTCATTCAGATTTACAACCTGTACAAATATAGTGTAGGAGAGATGGTTGGGAGGGCATATCTAAGCAATGTCTATGATTACATGTAAAAAGAACCCTTCCCAGTATAAGTGTCACTTGGTAATCTGTAGGAAAGGGGAATGATGGAATAAATATCCAGGAAGATTTGTTTACTTTGTCACCATCTTTTCCAATCTGGGCAGATGTGTGGATTTCAGTTGCTAGAATTCTCTGACCAGGATGAACATAGCTGACCATTTGGGGAATTAATCCACTCATCTGGAGGGTGAACACTGGGGAAGGCATCCTTATTTTATTCCCATGCAAGAGGCAGCCAGAAAAAGCTTCCTTCCCCTCTGAAAAAAACATCTTTAGTACCACTAGGTGGTATAGCACGACATGTCTATAATGCTTTGGCTGCTATCTTCATTTTCCAGCCAGTGCTTCTCAGCCTCACATGGCATTTCTGTGCCTACTATTAGGGATTCTTTTTAAAAGAAAGATTCTTCCATATTTGGTGATCATTTGGGATATGGGTCCCAGACTTTTCAGGGGCTAATGGTGTAACAAAAGAAAGTATAGACCTATGCCACTCAGGATGTAGATATAAAATACCAAATGGTTCATTGACAAAGGAGATAAGAGCACATCCTTATCAAATGCTTGGCTAGCTTTGTTTGCATCTTAGCCAGTCAAGACTGCTATTTTTAAACTCATAGAAGGCTATCTTCTGAGATACAGGTCAGTTTCCTGACTTAGTTCAATAACTGGTAGCTTTGAGGATACAGTATATTTCTAAATCTAACCTGCTCCGCTGTTATGCTGCAAGTGTGGTAAACCTACAGCACTATATCTTGAGTCAGAAATCGTATTTAATCACCAGAGCTGTTCATAATAGGATGTTGATATTGGACTTGATATTGCTGATCAGTGAATCGCCATGTTGTAGTTTTGAAAGAAGAGTAGTTCTCGGAGCTCTGGTGAAGTACATTTGGAATACCTGCTTCTGTACTGTTTCACAAACTGCATCTGCTCAGTTGTATCCATGAATGGCAGGTTTTGAGAGATTAGTCTTGCTGCTTTCCTGTTTCCTGTGATTCATCACTTGCAAATTTGCTGCTACCAACATTAAGAATTGACAGCCAACAGGATGAAACTGTTTGTGTTAAGCTTTATTTACTAAGAATAAACAATCTAGGCAAGATCCCAGCTTCCCAAGGCTTATTTTAATAAAGCCTTCCCTTGAAATTGTTTTACATATATAATTTATATAACAAAATGCAATTGTTTTCAAGTGGACATCTGCCAAGTCTGATTTTTTGAGTAGATCCCATCAATTGTTTTAATTGTGTGAGAATAGGATAGCAGCATTAGAATTCATCTGCCTTAGTAAATAACTAACTTAAAGGCTGACAATTTTATTGTGACATATGTTTTTGTGAAATAAAGTTCACTTTATCAGATAAATGAATTGTTCTCTGGATATATGTTTGGTCAACTGAGAGGCACTTTTGTTAGATTCTGAGAGCAAGAACAATAGAGTCTATAGTCTCTTAAAAATCAAGACATTTATTATGACATAAGCTTTGTAGGCTACATCTACATATTTCTCTGCTTTTAAATTGCCACAAAACTCTTATTTGACAAGTGCTACTAGCACTAATATTCTGAGAAGGTGATTTAGTTCCACTAAGGGTGCCCTAGCAAATCGTCTTGTTTTTAAGCTGCTCCAGAGCTCTTGGATTCACTTGCTTGCTTTTTGTTAACTCTTTGACACCTAGCCTTTATTTGTTTCTATTCTACTACTATTTCTAAACAACATTGCTTAAGATTAGTGAAGTAATGGGGTGGAACTATTGAAACAAGGTGAAATCATTTTTATTCTCCATATGGTAGTGTTTGTCTAAGGCCATATCAAAAGGTAAGTGGAAATATTCATGCTTCAAATAGTCCATTTGCAATTTACATAGAAAAAAGCTGCCTTTTAATGACCTTCTTTCTGGTATTTTCAATCTTGATGTTGGAATGGCATGAAGTGGGAGGAGCCTAATGTATCTTATGGCTCTGAAGATACTGTCTGTACAGCCATAGATTGCAGTCTACATGAGTGATTTAGGAGTAGGAAGTCCATGGCCGATTCTTACACATGATACTTTTGCAAAGCTTAAATTAGTGTATATGAGCTCTTCAACACTGCCATATCATTGAGCCTTTCCAAACTATTTGGATATGCAGTAATCTAAAAAGGCATATGCACCAAATGTGTAAGACAATTATGAAAAGGCAGTTTAGGAAGAATATACATTACATTATGGCCCGCTGCCATTGCAGAACATGATCAAGAACTGGCCTGAAGGGAAAGAAGAACAATTCTACCCTCTACTGGAAAAACAAACATCTTCTTGAACTCTTTGTGCCTTTTGCGCTTGCAGTAAACTCAGACCTATCTAAGTCAATTTTTCATGAACAGCTGTCTCTGCGTTGAGGGAAAACAGCAGAAGGTCACAGGTTGAATTACAATGTATTTAATTTACATTTTATTAATTGCAAACTTCACATGGGACTGTTCTTACAACAATTCCCACATTAGTAGTTAAGTAATTCATCTGCAAAATTTAAGAGGTGGACGATCTCTTTGCTGCTAAATCTGTCCCATCATGCACAGTGCTAAAATACTTCATAATTTACCCAGTGCTGGTGGGTAAACTATGTGATGCATCCTTGAAAGTTTGGCCATCTTATGATTCAGATGGAGACTAGTTTTATGACATTTGAACTCTAAGGACTCCCAGGGTCTTCTGAATATTTACTGGCCAAATATGTTTGGGTTAGAAACATGAACCTAATAGCATTCTGCTGCATTTAAAAAAATATGTCATATTTAAGTATTTTTAAATATTTTAGGCAACACTTCTACACTTACTTGCCTGGAGTAAACCTCATTAAGTTAAAAGGCTTTTACTTTTATTCAAATATAGGGTCATACAGTTAGAGAACAATCCTACACTTCTTGCATAGATGGTCATAAGGCATTATGATAGAGCAGAAAAGTTGGATGACAAAGTTCTGCTAAATTGGGGAGAAACTCTTCCCATAGGCCTCAGAAGCTCTTTGGCATAATCTATCACTGGCACTGTCCTTTCAATGGCTTCTTGATTTTCTTTACCTACCTATTTATAACTAATTTTTCATTGATAAAACTTTCCAGAAGTGGAGATACACTAAACTGAAATAATTTATAATTAAACCATATTACAGTAGAATACTCTAAAACAGTGTTTTTCAAACTTGGAAACTTTAAGAAGTATGGACTTCAACTCCTGGAATTCATGCTGGCTGGGGAATTCTGGGAGTTGAGGTCCACACAACTTAAAGTTGTCAGGTTCGAAAAACACTGCTCTAAAAAAAGCTCCCATGTTTTAACAACCACAAAACTGCTTAAATAGTTTATATAACTAGAACATCAGTAGCAAATGAAAAGCCCAGAAGTCCAAAGGTTTAAGTGAAGAAATATGTTCTGAGCTCAGTCATTGCTTTGTGATGGAGAAAAGGGATTTATGATAACAGAAGGTTGGCACTGTATTTCATTTCCACTGATTTCAATGGAAAGGAAAATAAAGTTGAAGTACTCGGTAACCACTTAGGGTAGTTCTTTATTATCTTATGTATTTATAAGGTTTTTCAGTTCAAGAAAAACACTGAATTTGTTGTTTTTGTTGTTGTACTATATCAACAGAGTGAACTGTCAGATAGTTCCAACATCTGTGCTAGCAGAACAGAAGTAAAGGAATATTTTTTTTAATTATTATTTTTGGGTAACAGTCTCTTAAAAAAAATGAAATGAAATGAAAGTCTAATTGAAATCTGTTGGAACTTACACAGAAGCTTCAGTGATGGCTCAGATTTTGCACTGGTTTGGGGGGTGCAAAATATAACCCCAAACAAATGGATTATGGTATGGCATGACTCCTTTGGGACTTTCTGACAATAGATTGTCCCAACATCATCAATAGCTAGATTTTGAGTTTGGTGGGGCATTAAAAGAGATGAGGAGATACACTAGATTTTCTTTTCTGAGAACAGAGGCAGGAGAACTCCAGAAAGAGAAATCTAATGTATCTCCTCATCCTGTGACACTGGATGTATTCTCAGAAAATACAGGCTTACTCAGGAAGTATAGATTGTTATGCCAATTTGTCAATGTATTGAGAGACAGTATAGTATTAAGGTGTTAGACTAGGAATGGGAAGACTTCCACCCTCAGCCATGGAACCTCAATGGGTGAGAGTCAGTCATTCTGTCTTAGCTCAACCTATTTCACAGTGTTGTTGTAGGGAAAGTAGGTCTGGTACTACGCTTAGATATACATGCATACCAAATAAAAATCCTAAATACTAGGGGTTTTGTAGCCACAGATGGTGGGAGGTAAGGGGAGCTGAGAAAAGTCTTTACTTGTTGGTTAAGAAAAATAAGTCATCCTGTTTTGCTTTTTCTGTGCTGCTTGTCTGAAAGCAAGCTGACTGAGAGGGATGAGGATTAATGTTGGCATATAACAATGCAGAAACTAGTTCTGTCGGGTCTTCCTCATACACTTTCCCAGCTAGCATCCCTATATAGCAGTGTTGTCCAAACTTGGCCACTTTAAGATGAGTGGACTTCAACTCCCAGAATTCTGGGAGTTGAAGTCCACTCATCTTAAAGTGGCCAAGTTTGGACAACACTGCTATATGGGATTGAGCTACAGCCCTTGTGGCATCTGCCTTAATTGTTTTCATCCCTGTGGATACAACCAGGCTGCTGTGAGCGGATCCTTCCTCAGTGCTACCTTGGGGTTAATTTGTTGCCCTCCTTGGTGGTAACGTTGAATTGTGTGAAATGACTTCTTTTAAAGAAGGGTCTCTGATGACCCACCAAAATTTAACAAAGGGTTCCTGCAAGCCCCCTTCAACACACCCTGCCTTGCAGCCTAAATGAAGCATGACCCTACAGCAACTATTTATATTTATTTCATTTTTATAAATGTAGGTTCTTTGCAGCATATATTTGTGTGGTTTAATTTTTTTTTATTTCAACACACATTCTAAAAGTACAGGTGCAAGTTGGAGGAGACTTTGTAATTTTATATACATTTGATTGGAATGTCATTTAATTCAGTGAAACTTCTGCACAGAATTGGGCCATTACCCTCTTCCTCACTTGAGAGAGGGAAGAGAGAGAAGGGTGCTCCAGACTAAATCACACTGGAAAATAATTTCCATCCTCCTTTCCATTCAGAAAAGAGCACAAAGGCAGATATAAGCACTTAGGAGAACTCACACTTGTTTGTGTACCATCATTTTAATTTTGCAACCCCAAGACTTGTGCAATATTCTGGTCTGCAGCCATGTCATTTTAGGGAACAGTGAAAATTCCAACATGATAAAAGCTAAAGCAAATTAAAAAGATAATTATTTTTGTCAATGTTGTCTGGCTCCTGGATTCCAGATACATTTATTTACATCTATTTTGGTTAAAAAGTTACAATTTTTAAATTACTAGTTTATTAACATCTTGGCAGGGAAAATATCTCTGAATGCCATGCTCAGAATTAGAAGATGCAGGGAATTGTTTGACAAGGCTCAGCAATCAACGTTCTTCCCCACCCCACAGTTTTGGCACAAGCTAATTATCATAAGGGGAATTCCTGATCTAGAGTTGAAGCATGTCTTGGACTGAGCTACTTTGGTTTTTCAAAATAAAATTAGCCAGAATAAGCCAATTTTGTAATATAATAAGTATTTAGGCCCAGTGAGTATCTGTGGGAAACTGAGAAGGCAACAGTAGAAAGAAAGCAAGGAAAGGTTTTATACTGTAGATAGGAAACGCGAGCATTTGTAGAATGAGAGGGAGTGCACCTCCCTATCTTTCCTTAAACAGGAAGAACCCAAACAACTTAATAACAATAAAAACAAAGATGGGACTATCTATGTGAAACAAATGGTCTGGATGCCTCTCGGCATATAGCAACCAGATTTGACCTGATGCTGCCAAAAGTTTCAAGCTTATCCACAAGCATTCTGTACAGCATTGCCTGGTCTCTTCCTACTGGTTTTGTTTTAGAAACTGTGCTATGCCCTACTAGATAAGCATTAACCCAGTCAGAAATTATTTTGTTGATGGCACATGCTCCTGATTCTCAGTACACACCAGATTCTGCACAAATCAAAGCCCAGCATATACTATTTTTATTTGGGCAGGGGGATCTGGTATTCCCCAGTTCCAATCCAAAATATTCAACTCACTTTATCTCATTCTCACTTTGATCGTACAATGCATGTGGAAATAATCAGGTTAGATGACTATCGCTCTGAACATCCCAAGTCAACCCTGTAACCTGGGAAGATAGGAATTTCCTTGTATCTTGAGGATGAAATAGTAACAGAACAGCAAAGCACTCTAAAGGATTCACAATGAAGGATGGGCTGATTTGATCTGGACACAATGTATTAGCAATATTAAGAATGTGTTTCCTAATAAATTACTGTAGTTGTACAAAGTACAAATGCAGGGCCTGCCCTGTGGAGCAGCCTCCCTTCCTGATCCAGAAGGCCCTGGCTCTGTTAGCCTTCTGGAAAGCCTTGAGGACATGACTTTTCCCTCAGCACTGGGGCCAAGGCATTAATGAAGCTTGACACAGATGACATTTTGATTATGAGATAGTTCCTAGGAGTCTTGGTTACATTGTAATGTTTTTATCATATTATGTGTTTTTCTATTTTGTTGTATTGTGAGCTGCCCAGAGTGACACAACTGAAATGATGGGCTATATAAATTCTATAAATGAAAATAAATAAATAATGTATGCATTCCCATAGGTTCTTCATTTATTTTTTAATTTGGGGTTGTTTTTTTTAGCTTTTGTCTTTATATTTTGTTTCAGGGAAAGACACATTAAAAATACCTGGAGGACATTGGGTTGAGATGCCTAATTAAACACGGGGAAGAATATAGCAAATTGGATCAGCTGCATAATACAATACAGGGATGTCATTATAGCTAGTGTCTGTATTTTAGTATTAAACTACCAAATCAGTAGGTATTTTAGACAGGAGTATTTCAGCAGTCCACAGTCTCCCTAAGTTTCAGTAATATCTCTATTAAATTCTATATTTGCAAAATATAATAAGCTATTTTATTTATTTGAATACAATTTATACTCTTGTCTTTAAAAAATCATGCTGTTTTTAAATATCTGAAAGAGGGTAGCATATTTTCAGAGTCAGTCCCTACCAAATATAAAAATGATAGGAAGAAAGGAATACTTTCCTAGAACCTTCATCACCAAAATCAGGTACAGTATATTTCAGCAGTTTTACCAGCTTTTCACAGCCTCTCAGTCATAAAAAATGATAACTTTCAATATCCAATAATCTGATCATCACAGGAGATCCATACACAAAATGATTATTAAATGCAAATGCAGCACTCCTATAATATGTGAATTGAATCATTCTATAAAATGGTAAATTGTGATCTTATAAAAATGCGGT
Source organism: Python bivittatus (assembly GCF_059951505.1). Classification (NCBI taxonomy): domain Eukaryota; kingdom Metazoa; phylum Chordata; class Lepidosauria; order Squamata; family Pythonidae; genus Python; species Python bivittatus. The sequence goes on from NW_028277074.1 coordinate 31,379,674, forward strand.
GTGAGATATCTGTTCTTCCAGGAGTCATTAATATACAGAAATACCTTTGGATATTGAGTTTTAAGTGGTAGGCTATCAGGTAGAAGAGCTACAGTTTCTCAGCTTCAACCACTCCTTTCTTTATTTCCATATTAAAACAATTAAAGTATTCTTCCAATAATTATAATATAAATCACATAGGTTGGCTTACCCTAAACTTAAGGTATTGCTTAAGCCCAAAGATGTATGTTCTGTGTCCACTGCCCACATCTTTTTATTAAAACAGAATTTGCTGGTAGGACTGCTCAACTACATGTATCTATTGATAAAATTGTCTTTTGTAAATCAGCTACTGCTATCTCAGGAAGAGGTTAGGTGATATTCACCATTTTATGCTGTATAAAGAAGCTCCAGCATGAGGTAATATTGAAGATTGTTGTTCAGCCTCTTGAAACCTTCAGGCAACACTATCTTTTAAAATCTGAATAGAATCTGAACTAACCTCACCCATGCTATCTTCTCTCTTCCAGACGGTAGATTTTAAGAATAATTTAAAACTATTCAAGTAGCTGATTTCTAATCAAGTTCTATCATATTTTGTTGTCTGATGAACCAAGTGACTAACATGTAGCAAGGCCAAATGAATCTTAAAATGAGCTTTTCATGATCATAATCTGGCTGGAGAAAATGATGTACTGACTATATAAAGATATATGGATTTTGAGATCCATCTTGCTTTGAGAGGAATATGTGCACTGCATGAATTCATACATTCCCAACCTAGGATCATAAAATCATAGACCACTGTTTCTCAACCTTTCTTCCTTATTCTAGTCAATCTGAAGCCACACATGATCATGCCCTAATTTTTACAATGCTGTGAATGGAAAGGGTATCAATGTTGATTCTTACAACTTTCTTTCTACCAATAAACATACTTACTTCTAAAGAGAAATATTTGCTTTTCCTAGTGACAACAGATGGTATCTGCCTCATTAAGGGAGTTAACTTTTTTTTTTACAGTAATCTTAATATTTATCTATACAATAATAAAAAATTATAGTATATTTCCTTAGATATTAACAGAAGTGAATTGGGCTCTTCCTTTCTCAACAATTAGCCAATGGCATCACTGGGCTGTTGTGCTAATTTTTGACTTCCTCCTTCCACAGTGGCCAGGATTTGTACAAACAGGGAATGGGCATGATAGAAAACTCCCAGTGATGCTGTTGACTTAATTGAGGGGGCTCAGTTAAATTCCTAAATGGATCTGAAGCCTAGTAATGCTTTAAGTTACTCACTGATGTAATGTATAGTTGAAATTTCACAATAGCCACCCCTATGAAATATCAGGAACTTGCTTAATTGAGCCTCTTTTGTTTGCTGAGTTATGAGGACATTAAGCTCATAAGATAGCATAGCCAAATCCTTCAAATTGTCTGGCTTCTTTCTCATCATAGCATCACAAATCCCAAACTGGTTATTAACAATTGGCAGTAGGTCCACTGGAAAATGATACTAAGGATTATACCTTGTACCTCAACTAAAATAGGCCTACTTGAAGTGTATGTGTATAAATTTATAAGTACTAGAAATCTGTATTTATTTTATGATTCATAACCTACATTTCTATTTCATCTACAATCTATTAAAACACAGACAAAAACAAAATCCAATTCTAAATAGATAAAAACATAACATTAATGCTAACTTTAATATTAAAAATCAGTAAACAACAAAAAGCCTGGTAAAAGAGGTATATCTTTGTAGATTTACTAAATGCAGAGAATACATAGAAGTGCAATTCATCATCTATAAATGCTATTCATGTTTTAAGTGCAATATTCAAATATGTTAATTTAATGGGCAAATTAAGGGAATGACTCCAATAAACCAGGTCCTCAAATACTCTAGGTCCCAATTGGAGATTATGGGAAAGGTAGACCAATGGAGTAAGGAGGGCACCAGGCAAGGGAATTTTGCATTTGTCCATGTGAAAATAGATGGCCTGCATGTAAAAAACTAAAGTCTCAAATGATCTTGAAAATAATCAGCCTCCTCGCAAATACCTTCAGAGTTAAAATTAATGATAAAATGAGGTGGCAGTGGCAGAAAAGAAGGCAATTTCCCCAGTCTGTCAAGCATTTATGGATTCTGTACACATTGGAAAGGATACTGGATTATAAACCATATATACAAATTGATCTCCTCCGCTCCAGTCCAGAGAGCTGTGCAGTTGAGACCCTTTTAAAACATAATAGCAGCTAAATCCCAATTTAATTGCCTGAGAGATGGAGCGGGGAACTAAATTCCATCTCCTGCTTTTCTTTCCATAGTAAGCAGGGATTTTAGCTTATTTAGAAAAACCTGTTCTGTGATGGAATGGAGCCAATAACTTTCCTCTTTTCTACTATAGAAATCAATTTGTAAGCTGACATGAACATATAGAGATTCCTATCACTTAGCAAACTGATCTGGAATTTTGAAGCTTTGTTTTGATGGTCCTTCTGTTATTTCAGTGGCTTCTGCTTTGGAAGTGGACAATTTTAAGAGGGCAGAAATGTAATCTAGGGGAACTATCAATGGCAGTGGGTCAGTCCCCAGGTGTAGATCCAGTAACTTTTATCTCATATCTTATCTGACTGGATTCATGAAAACAACAACAAAGTGGATTCATCCTCTACATTTTTTAAGTAAGAAGAATATCTGAGGCAACTTGAAATCTTGATTTCAGAAAGATATTGATGTAGCTGTCAATCAAATTACATTATTATTACTATTTTCAAAAGAACAAATTAATTAGGATAATTTCTTCCGATATTTATTCAACCAGATGCTCTTTAAAAGGCAATAGTTTTTAGAATGGAAGAAAAGACTGAAATCTGTTGTCGCTCACTTACCCCTTGTCCTCCATGGATGCCAACAGCTGCCATATAGACTTTGTATAATAGTCCAGGCTTCAGTTATGCCTTGTTAGGCTCCCAGAAGTGATGGGGAAGATCTGGAGCTGAGTATGTGAGAGATAAGGATCTACGGAACTGGTAGGTCTCCAAGAAAGCATGAGAGGCTGTGTCTTGGTGTCTGTCTTTTTTTTTTTTTTTACTAGGTCTAGCAATGAAGAAGATCTTGTCTGGATCTAGTTCAAAACTATTCTATTTACAAAAATTGGATCATGGCTGAAGCGTTGGGTACTGTTTTGAATATGGAAGGACCATCTTCAGTTCTGTGGAGATTTCAGAGTTTTCAGGGTAATAGTGATGGAAAGACATCTGCTTGGCACATTGGAGAAGTACTGCCAGTCACTATACTAGCCTAGATATTTATTTATTTATTTTGTTCATTTAAACTATTTATATGGCCGCCCAACTCACTCACGGTGACTCCGGGTTGGTTATAAGAATAAATATGAAAATTTTAAGTGGCATCTTTCTTTGTTTCTATGAAAGGTAGTAAGGCATTGTGCCACCAGATTTTTGCATTAAATAAGTTCCCAATCTTGTATAAAGTGTGAAGTTCAGCCCTGTATAAGTGTGTTATGATAGTCAGATTACAAAGTTGCCAGGTTATAAATTATTTCCACGCTGCACTTTCATTTTTCCTTCAACTAGTTTTTTTATTCCATTAAGATGACAAATTGTAGCCTTCAATGGCATGCCATACTGCTTGCACTAAAATCTTTTAAGTAATAGCTGAAAGTAGTAACAGCTAATACCAACCATGTGGCATAAGTGAAGATGCCAAAAGAAATCAATTTGTCTTTCTCTCTGTTCTAGGTGAGACAAATTTACAACTATTTTTCTTACTTCAAATAAAGAGAATAGAAAGAAGTACTCCTCTTCCTCCCTATTGTCTTGCTCTTTCCTTTTGCCTAATTTCCTCTTCCTAAAGAGAAATTTGAAGAAATGCACATTTTAATTTCTATTTGCAATTTTTCAAGGCATGCTGAAGAAACAGACTGCAGTGTAGACCTGCAACACAAATTCTGCATTACACTGATAGAAGAGAGTCATGACTTTTGATCAGTAGAGCAAATAAGGGCTTGGACCCTCATGTTATATTCTGTTTCATGTTCTTGTCTCCAATGAAGTAGAAGATTTGTTGTGAAAGGAAGCAAATGTCTATGCTTGATAGCTGTGGAGAAGATATATTTTACAATAGCCTTCCCCAAACATTTGCCCTCTAGATTATTGGTTGCAATATAATTTTTAGGAATTCTGACTGTTATAATGTCAACACATCTGGATAATTCCATGTGATGGAAGCAGAACTTGAAAAAGTAATAATTTAGAGTAAGGGCTCTTTTCCCAACAACTAACCATTATGTCTTTCAAACCTAAATCTGATTGAGCTGGGCTGTTTTGACCATTTTCAAATCTACTTGGTACATTGGTAGCTCTAGATCAGTGTTTTTCAACCTTGGCAAGTTTGAAGTGGACTTCAACTTTAGTCCACACATCTTAAAGTTGCTAAGGTTGAGAAACGCTGATCTAGATTAATTGCGACAGTCAGTGCTTTAGATGAACAATTCTGTCAACAATCCCACCCCCACAAAAATGAATTTTTAATTTGAATGTTGTTCTTAAAATTTGGCATCCTACTTGACTTGGTACCCTATACAGATGGGCCACCTGATTTGTGTGATTGGATGCTATATTCATGGACATATTTATGTGGAACTCTAGAACTCACCATCAGCCAGTCAGTCCTCCCTCCTCAGATCTGTGTCTAAATGCATATCCATTGTGAATTTTTTTTACGGCAAACAAAAGAAGCCTCTTTCCCTTTGTGAACCTTGTGGATGTTGAGCCCACACTTGTACCAAAATGTTTTGCGGGATACATCTGGCTGGCTTAGTTCTGGTGGCTGAAGAGCAGTAAAATACTGTATGTAAGATCCTTGCTGAAGAATCCAGCTGCTTGTGCCCTCTTACTGCACTTTCCTATCCTCTACTTCTCACCTGAATATTTCCTCTGCTCCTGTTTCTTGGCCATCCTGACCTTCTCATTTCCTGTCCTTCTTGACTCATGTTCCTCCTTTCTCTCTCTCATTTTTTTTATCCACCACCAGCTACAGTTGAGGCTTGTTGTGAAACTTTGGTTGGCTGAGAGCTGTGCAGCATTTCTCCAAGCTGTCAGATCATGGGATTGCAATCTGCCCTAATCCTGACTTATTATTGGCAACTGTGCGTATGTGTGTGTGTGTGTGTCTGGGAGGGGGAGGATATGGCTTTAGGCAAAGACCCTATGGTATTGCAGGCAATGTAGAACACCTGTTTTTCACATCATCTAAATTCCATCTTTGGATAAGTTTAACTGTTCTATCACTGACATTTCATATTATGACCTTCTTAAAGCATTGCCCTAGCCAAAGGCCTCCAATACTTCTGCAAAATGTTCCATAAGACAAGTTCACTGATTAAATTAATCTTTTATTTAATTTGGGAGATTCAGGATAGCACTTTTTACCACAGCTACTATAAAGCAGGTGTTCAGGCACAGGAATATTTTCAGTGAGAGAACTGCAACTTTTTTTTTTTTACAGTGAATTTGCTGCTCACATCCACTTTATGTCCCTTTTACAAACAGCATCACTTTTTTCCTTAACTAGAAATAGATAATGTATGGGAGTAGGGAAATATATTCTGGATGATTGCTTTTTGTTTTGTTTTGGAAAGCCAAGGTAGAGAAAGATTCATGTGAATTGGAGTCATGAAAGGCAGTTCTTCCATAACAAATGTTTCTCATAGGGGGACACCCTGAGGTATGTTTTAGTCTATCTCTGTGGGTATTTATGTGTGTGTTCACAATAACAATAAAACTGTGGAAGAGAACATTGCTTATTTTTCCCAAAGTACATTTTCAAAATTTGGCTTGAAGCATAGAAAATGAATTTCAACTGGGAAACCTCTCAAGAAGGTACAAGTGCCAAGAAGTTAGAGCTGTGTTCTCTCTCAGGCACATACATAAAACATTATCACTGCATATGTGGGCATGTGTGAATATTGTAGATAGAATAAAAAGAAGACATTTCAATTTATTGTACATAGCAACCAATGCCTTTTCTTTTTAATTGTCACACTTTTGTGGTGGAAAATACAAAAAGCACACTTAGCTGAACCCACTATTATTTTCCAGAATGCATTATGTAAATAATGCAATGCTTGGGGGCATTAATGCCTTTAGGGACACCTCCCTTGCCACCTACTAGGCTTTTTGCCTCAACTAAAGCTGCCCAGAGTCATTTTGTGTGAGATGGGTGCCTATATAAATGTGACAAATAAATAAATAAACAAACTAATATTGCTGTTTTTCTTTTAATGATAAAAATTAACTGGGAGCTGGCTTGCTGCAAAACCACTGATATCTAACAGCATTTTCCATTCCAGGTATGCCTTTGAGCCATGCAAAGATTTGAAAGGCATTCCTAGAAAATAAAACTGATGGATGGCTGCTGCCTAGTGCTTTGGTTGGAAATACAACCAGAAAAAAAGATACTGGTAAGTCTGAGCGGTAGGTGGAATTTTGGGAAGCCACAACACCTGGTGGAGCAATTGTCTTCTGGTAAACAGGTGTTTGTGACCCTCTATACTAATCACAGCAGCCATTTAGTGAATAGACAAGCCTTTACATGGCTGCCATTTTGTGAAAATGCTCATTATATTATCTCAGAATTTCAAATGTGCAGAGTTTATATTATTTATCTTTAAGATACTGGTTCTTCATACACTGAAAACAAGTTTAACAGGAACAAAATTTTAGAACAAAAGCTTTATGCTATATTTAAGAAATTGAAATAATATCAAAAGACTACAAGCTTATTTATTCCACTTACAAAATATATGATTTCAAATCTCATTACATGGAATTGTAGAACTCACAGAAGTGGAACACTCTGAGAAACAGGTTAACTATCAAAGAGATGTCTTTTGGAATTGGGGACTAAGGTTCAGGATAAGGTAGCCAGAAAAGCTGGAGGTTAAACGCCTCTTCCTCCTCCTCTTAACTTTTCTTAACAGATATTCTATTTGAAAATATAGACTGAGTACTATGAAAGCTAATAGCTCAGAAACAGTAAGTTTAACTTGCAGAACTTACACTCCTTTCTTTCTCACTTCCCACAACTCCTCTTGGTGCATTCTAGCATACCCATTTATAGTAGTGATGATTGCCATCTTTGCATAACTAGGGCTGAATGGTTCTTAATAATAGGAGTGGGTGAGTGAGCAAGTCTTAAATTAAAAGGTTAGGTTTTAATTTGCTGAAATCAGGTGACTGGGTCTCTGGCAATTATATCCTCATAAAAATCCTGTGAAGTAACAGTATAAGAGATAATGACTGGTCCAAAGTTATGCAATATATTTCATGTCTGAGTGGAGATTTGAAACTGAATTCCTAATTTTAGTGAACACCTTAATCACTTGGTGAGCGAGACAGTGAGAAAGTTAAGTTGGGAAAGGATGCCATAGGTCCTGGCTCTTTTCCAAATTAAAAGAAATGGAAGAGTCCTTTCTCTCCTTGTGGAAAGGAAACCAGACCATACCTGATATGAATGCACCCCAAGATTATTGGGGAAGACATCCAACAGAAGGGTCTATGAGAAAAGCTACTGAGGAGCTCTCCCTATGATTTTGATGATAAATGTCAATCAGCTTCTGTAAAACTTGAAGAAACTTGACAGCTGCTTTGCTACTATAAAGGGAGAAGCTTTTTCCTGATGCAGACTACATTCTTTCAGAGCCAGTGTTGATTGAGATAAAAGCCAAACATGTGCTCCTTTTACTTTCCTTCTTACCCAGTGGACTCTCCAGGGAAGAACAGAAGTCATCTGAAAACAGTTGGCAGTCACATATTTAAAGTAAAGTTTATATGTATATATCTGTGTTGTGTGTATCCACATCCAGCCCCAGATATAAGCATTATCAATCCCTGGCATGTTATTTGTACTAGTATAAGAGTTGTTGGGAGTTGGTGGCATATATATTTAATAAATAAATGACTCTCTCTCTAGCAGTAAAGAGATTTCTGCACAAAACTAACAGTTTTAAAGATGGTACCATTTTATATGCATAGAATGGTGCTATTCACAGGATCAGCTGCCAAATTCCATTTGTACCCAAAACTGTCAATGTTTCCACCAGACAGTTCACCTCTCTTCCTCTTTTGCTCATTCCCACCCAGGAATATTTATTTATGGCTTCTATATTAGTTGTTGGAGAGTTGCCATGGTTTCCCATGGAAAAAGTATGTAATTATTGCATACAGCTGGTCTGACCAATTCTGCATAGCATTTTGTAGTTGCTTGATAAATTAAATTAAATCCTTTTTATAGGAGAAATCTGAAATGGTTTTAAGGAATAACGCTCTGCAAACTGTATGAAGTAAGGAGTGTGGACCGCAGGGATATTGGCTAGGAAAATAAGCTATCCTTGAGCAAAGGAACTTTTAATGTAAATGTTGCAATGAAAAAGATACAAAGAAGCTTTGAAATTTGATTTTAGCTTTAGAATCTAAGCCAGGGCCAAATAAGCACAGAAACCTGCTGTGCAGAAAGCCAATAAGTGGAAATGAACATCATAAAACCAGAGGCTAGTTGGTAATGATCAACAGACGTGTGAAAAGGGGGCTCAGATTTTTCCCTTCCATAATGGCCTTGTCTCTGGCTCCAACCCCTCTGCATCACAATACATTACAGACATAGCCAATTCTTTGAATATAATTCAGTGGATTTCCACATTTTTCTTATATAGACTGGGGAAGAGATGATTTTTATTTCACCAGGACCACAACAGTTTATTTTTACATTTTCCTTTTGGTTAATTATAGAGAACACTAAACAGCTCAAGGTCATCTTCTCAAAGTTCTGTGGTTTCCACAAACAGCTTCAGAATGAAAAAGTCCGTTTTCAAAACAAAGCCCTAGGAAACTATGTGGTTTGTAATGGTCTAGTTAAGGACAAAATAACTAATTCTTTTCTTTTTACTGAGTGCTTTAAACATCTGGATTATTACTTTGTGTCTTGATAAACTGCTTTTATTTTTTTTGCCTATATTGAAGCAATTCTCTGAGTTTTGTGTGTGTGTGTGGTGAAAATATGGTGAAATCAGACTATAACACGTATGGCCAATTTTGTCATCTTCTTCCTTACTCTCTGACTTAAAACATTTCAAAGTTAATCTGTTACCTCAAATTACTAATTTACTAATTAGGCAGTGGGCACTTTTCTGAACTTTCATCACTTTGTTACAAGTTTCTGTCCTTTGAGAGGTGTGTTTACTTCTTTCAAAGTTAGTCACCAATCTCTTATGTTTATCTTCATCATCCCTTCACTTATAAATCAATTACATATCTTGCTTTCTATTAAGCATATGATGCAACTAAGGTAACAAATAGGTTACTAGTTGAACACTGAGAGGAAAAATTCAGAGGGTTAATCAGGAAAGATGGCATGAAAAATGTTATTTAAAACTTTCACAACCAATACTTCCAACAATTTAGTTCATAGGTAGAGAATTTGAGTGCCAGAGGCTACACGCAGATTTCAAAGGGGGCGGGCTAGACAACTCTACCCACTTCTCTTACTAGCTGATAAAAATGGATTAACAATAGTAGGAACTCAGCATTTCTAATTTCTGCCAGCCAGCTGAACTATAAACCTTTCTATTGTTATATTCCTTTAATTCTGGAGAAGTAGCATTTAGAAAGTTAAAGAGCAATGTAATTCCAATGTTCATAAGATAATTGTTATTCCTCTAAGACACACATGCTTGGAGGACAGCCATAGATTCATGGTATTACACTTAAGACTACAGTGGTGAAAAGATATATTTAGGTATTCTGTAGAAAGACTTTTACCAGTGCTCCCTCTGAGTTAAGATGAGTGCCTAAAAGAAAGGGATCTTTTTGTAGGTAATGCTGCAACTTGGAAATATTCCACATAGAAAGGCTTGTTCAGCATTTTTGTTAAGTTATTTTTAATGGCATCGAAGACCACTGTATCTGAACACTTAATAATGGATAACAAGCTTAGCATCATCTTTATATTTCTCTGCTGATTGGTCAACTATACCACATTATACCTCAGAGTGATGCAGCCTTTGTGAGGCTGTGAGCACATCTGGAATTTTGAGAGGATACCATGGGTGCTCTTACAAAATGGTGATCATGGCTTAAATATTAAATATTAACAAAATGGTTGCTGTGGAAGGCATAGCTAATAGAAATGTTCATTTACCAGAAGCCAATTTGATGAGACTGCTATTCACTCTCCCTCTAGAGAACTGGGTATTTTCTTAATAACCTTGAGTTACCATTGTCAGGGTCTGTTTTTTCTGGATTATTTAAAGTGTTTTCAGACAAAGCACTAGGCTGCAGACATCCATCTTCGTCCCCCACCACTCCAAAAGACTACTTATGGGAGAAAGAATACTTTTTCTTGAACTAGAAATGAAGATGATGTAAGAGGATGGTGATTTACTTTGCAGTGTGTCATCTTGCCATCAGTTAATTTTAATAAAATAATGTAAATAATTTTTACTGGTGGGTGAAAAGAGATAAGACATTGGGCACATTCATATCCATAGGCATGCAATTTCCAAACCTGCTGTATTTAATTTTCATTTCATTTTTAAATATACAGTACATAGATATATAGATATAGATGTAGATATCAACGTTAGACACTTCATAACAAAAAGATTAAAACATCCCTTCAAGACTCTGCTTTGAATTTTCTTCCAGAGTGTTATCAGGAACTAAATAAACTGGAATTGAACTTACCATTAAAGCCCTTAATTGTATAAGGCTTCTCCAAACTTGGTGCCTCCCAGGTTGGTTTGACTGTAAGCTCCTAAGGTGATGAAAATGATAGGAATTGCTGTCTAACATATCTGCAAAGACAGGGGTAGACTGGTATAAGTAATGGGTACTTCCAGAAAAGGATTCTCCCACCTGGGTTAGCTTATACATTAAACCCTTTCTCTGGATTCCTCTCCTGGAAATTCAATGAATGGAATGCAGTGAAAATTTCTGTACAGGCTGTACCTGGCTAGCTTATCAGGCATGACCTGGATGTATCAAATCAATCTTTTTAAATCACCAAATGATACTGATTCAATATGGCAGTGTTTTCTTTCTTCTTTTTTGATTTTCCAAACATTGGTGCTTGTGGCAGCTGCTGTTTCACTGAGCAACTTTCTATATAAGTAATGGTTATATTGTCAATCTGGGAAATTTTGTTTTCACTATGTGTATTATATTATGAAAGCCAGTATAATATATTGTAGCTTTCCTCAATCCAATAACTAGCAATTCCTTCATCTCCAGGGAGTTGTCCTCTGGTTTTGTTCACAGGAGTGATGGGATTTATAGACCAAGACAACCTGAGGGCACCAGGCTGTTGACGATATGATTGTGAATACAGTGTCAGCTATGCACATTTTCACATAAAGCATGAGCTCAAAAGTAAATCTCAACCTCTATGATCCCACAATTTGGCTGTCTTCAAGAACTAACTATATTTGGATGAGATGAGCTGTGGTGCATTTGAAATCACCACCAAACTAATATAAAAAAACCCTTCCTCCTGTGACTTGGTGGACTGATTCCTCATTTGTAGAATTCTTGCCTTATTTCACTTCCCACCTCCTAGGCTTCAGGACTTTTAAGTGCAAAGGTGGCTTGATGTCTTTTTATTTTCTTAAGAACTGCTAGATTTCCTTCCTTCCTTCCTTCCTTGTACAGACAAAAGCACAGAACACGAAGGGAATAAAGTATCTATATGTGTAAATAATGTTACATCCACATGGCTTTAAGTAGTATAGAGACTTTAGGTATTGCAGAACCTGTGTCAGCTTAGGCGGGGCATTGATCTTTGCTCTCAGCATTTTGAGATTGACAGATTTGAAGGCAGTAATAGATGATCTTCCAAGTCCTTTTGAGGAATGTGGGAGGAGCTGGTGATAAGCAGTAGTAAAGTATCCTATATCTTGGAGAATGGAAGTTCTGAATTTTCCATTCAGCAGAAATCTTAGTAGATATCTTTGGCCCAATCTCTCTCTTATGTACAAACACACATCCATGCACTCTCTCTAATGTATGGGATGATTAGGAGAACAACGTTTGTCTCCTTGGGCTATCTGGGTAGAAGACTGGGATTATAATGTAAAACCAGATAAAATATACAAACAAATAATAGTAGTTGTCTTGGGAGAGAGGAAAAAAAAACTACCGTAAAGTAGTACATATTGTAACTTTCCATTAGGGGATTTTCTAGTTTCTTCTCCCTCCCTCCTCGCACCATCGTTTCATCATCACTTACCTGTTTCTTGCTGAAAAGTATTTGGCAAGGATCAGCATTTCCCTTTTAGGCTTCAGCAATCCAGTTGTCTTCTCTGGAGCAGGGAGGGGGTTGCCATAGGTAATAATGTGGCACCCCAAAGATGGCTGCCAATGCTTCCTGGAATATCATGCCAAAATATACTTGTCTTGTATTAAATTTAAACTGAACCTGCTGCAGCTATAGGAAGACTCTGTCACACCACTACGTTGATTTCACAGACAGATTGGAACCGAAAGAGTCCAGGCACCAATGAGACAGCTTTGAGGCTTAGGAAATACCAGGGTTTCCCTAGCAACAGGTTGAAAGCTTAAGAATTATAGCTAGGAAACCATGGGGTTTCCCTAGTTACAGACTGCTACTGATGAGCGTAAGAGCATCACTGGCTTCAGTCTGGCAGTGCAATAGCAGACATAGGCTTCTGCTTCCCCCCCCTGTTGCTGCAATATGGGAACAGAACAGGTAGCAAAATCCATGTTTAAAGGGATGTTGCAGGGATCTAACAGAAGGAATGTCTTTGAAGAATTTTGCTGCAGAATCTGGGTCCCAGGTAACCCAAACTGCAAGTCTGTGATGCAAGCAGCTGAACTGAAGAGCTAGGAGCATGGCTGAGGGATTAACCCATCCATGCCCAGCAAAAAGTGGGAAAGGTAAGGACAAATTGTCTGCATGCTGCAAGGAGGATATTGACAAAGGGTGTTTCCAAGTAGGCAGTGTCCACCATGGGACAAAATGGCAGCACATGGTGAACTTTTAAAGAGGGTTACACCACTTGTAGCTATAGTGGCCAGTTAATGAAAGATATTCAGACTTCCATCACCCATTCAAATCAAGTTATTGGACTAAATACCTGAGTTGCAAATTCTCCTCAATTTTAGTTTAAATAGAATTCACAGGCATAGATACCTCTGCAGAAGCATAACATTGAATTTAAATATCTAACAGGGCAATCCTTTGGGCTTTTACTGAGAACCAAATCCCTTTACTTTGCAGTAGACTTGAATAAGATTGCATACTTAATCTTTTACCTCTGGACTGATGTTTAAGCTATACAATATCTTGGAGATTTGTCCTTTTTTGTTTTAGCTTAGTTCAAATGTTCTGATAATGTCCTTGAAAACCATACGCTGCCCTGCATTCATTCCAGGGTTATTTGCAACTTGGTTCTCCATAACAGGGATATGCAACCTGTACCCTGCTGATGCTTTGGACTTATCTACTGGTCTCAGTGCGGCCAATAACAAAGGACGTGCCCTCCTGCTCACCCACTCAGAGAAACATAAGCCTGCAGCTGTTTCCTGCAATCCGATTGAATTCCAATAGAGAGTTTATGAATTTCACCATTTTGTAAAACTAAAAAAAAAAACAAAAAACTTTATATGTTCAAAACTAGGGATTTGCTGAAAGGAGAGGTTTTTTTTTTTTTTTTTTTTTAAGATGGCACCAGTTCTCATTATTCAATTTATTTATTAAAAGTAGAGGCTCACCCTTTGCACTAGTACCATAGTAGGGCTGATCAGGCATCTTAGAAAAAGGAACACATGAAGCCGTTTGGTACAGATTAGTCCTTTGAGACATCATCTAGTTCAGCTGCTACCTGAGCTTCCTTGTAGCACATCTCCAGGGTTTCAAACCAAATTTTTTTGTAACCACACATGAAGTTTCCAAAGAGTGTTACTTTGTCTGCAGACCATGTCTTCTACTACTGAGTTATGCTGTTCCTGTACCCCAAAACCTTTCATACAACCCATTTGCCAGAAATCATTAAGGGAAATAAAAAAACAGGTGGGAATTAAGTTTAAGTAACAATGATAATTTTTTTTTTTAATTTCAGGACTAAACTAGTATTAAGACTATACTGAATTAACAAGGGCTATTTGTCAGCAATATCAAAATTGGCTGTTTTCATTTGGCTTCATTTGGGAATTGAAATACATTTTATAGGGTGAGTGAATTTTTCTTTAATTTGCTCAATTTATTTTATATACATACACACACACATAGACACACAGACTTGCAAAATATGATCAAATCTCAATGTGCAAATTCATGCAACCTTATTTTCAAACCTGCATTACTAGAAAAATCCGTTAGTTTTCAATTTTATATATATATGAAATGTTTGTGTTGAATTTCATGAATACAGCCCCAAGACATTCTTACAAAACCCCAAATATCCTTTATTTAAAAGCAGACCCAAATATCTGACATTCTCTCTCTCTCTCTCTCTCCCTGTCTTTTAGAGGGGTGGATGGGAAGAGTAAGAGGGATAGATGCTTCAATCCTATTAATGCCTAATCAGAAGCAAACTGAACAGAGTCCCACAGGGTTTACACTTAAACAAGCTAAACAATTAGTAAAATGATTTGTCAGAGGACCTGTTTCACAGAACCATTCCTCACTGAATCCCTTCTATGAATTTTTGTTTGCATTGTTTCTTCCTAGACTTGATGTACAATTTCATGGGCATAATGGCCCAATAATCACAGAGGAACCTTTACTGTAGAACTGTACAATTAGACAAAATTTCTCAGGAAACCTGTTCTTGACTCTAAGGTAAATATAAATTTAACCAGGTTTTCCTTGCTACTGAAGAACTGCATGCTGTAATGGGAAGATGAGAGCATCTTTAAAGGGACAGTTCTTCTGTGTCAACTGTGTCACCTCTTGAACTCAGTATGCAACAGCTCTCTTTCATTGTGTAGCTTAATGCCAAGCAAATCCTTTTCTGTCTTCTGACTTACATATTTTGGGGAAAATGATTGATGATAGCTTTTAGAAAGAATATTTAAAAGTATCTGCCATTAATCAACTCTCCACTATTCATTTGTGTCTGTGTGTGAGGGGGAGATCAAGAATTCTGTCAAATTCTGCAGTGTGTCAGATATGTTAAAACCTTTTTGTAACTGGAAAAAGCAGGAAATCAGTGAGTTATAATTTCTAAAACTGGCTGGGTGACTTTGGGCCAGTCACTGTATCTCAACCCAATCCACCTCACAGGGTTGTTGTGGGGGCAAAAGGAGATTGCCTTAAGTTCTACACAATAAGGGTGGGATATGAATCTTATTTATATTTTATATTTATTATTTACCTTTATTTTATAGCAAGTTAGATTTGTCTAGATGCTATACTGTGAGGAGAAAACAAAGTCAATTTGGAATGAGGGCTGTATTTCTTAAACAGGAACACTTAAAACAATTACTGGGAAAAATCAGAAGTGTAGGTGCTTTTTCAATACTGCAAAAAATGTTGAGAAAAATCAATTATGATATGCTCTGTTCTTGTTTTGTTAAAGAAACAATAGATTGGAATAGATGTCTATTCATCATGTGCTTCAAATGTACAATGTGAATGTAACTCTGTGGGACGCTGAGTCTCTGTTTTCCCTGACTGTATGAAAAACCTGTTTTTAGTGTTCTGTTTCCCCTCTGATACCCTAGAGTTCAGGTTACTGGCAGATAGTAAAATTGGGAATGACATGTAATAAGACAGATTACTGATTTTCCATTTCATACATTTTGCAGTATGTTTATGAGAAATGAATAAATTACTACTAACAATATCATTAGGTTTCAAAGTTGTATATAAAATACCTGCTTAAAATCAGCTAAAAGAAATTGAGAAATCAGGCATTTATGCAGATCAAAAACAAGGAGGTTGCCAAAACAGATTAAAAAAAACCCCATTAAATCCATCAGAAAGAATAGCATATCAGAAGCATCTTAATTATGAGTATGACCCACAATTTTTTAAAAAAAGTTTATTACTATTCAAATATTGTAGAGAGTAAGAAGATGACCTTAATGGAAATATGCAAGTGTTACCTAGGAAAATGGTGTGTCTGTGTGTGTGTGTGCGGGAGTGGGATGGGGGTTTAACATTTTTTTAAGCTCTGAGAAACAAGATAATATTTGGAAACAGTTCAGGCAGATACCTCCCTGATTCACTAGAGCAGTGTTTCTCAACCTTGGCAGCTTTCAGATGTGTGGACTTCAACTCCCAGAATTCCCCAGCTGGCTGGGGAATTCTGGGAGTTGAAGTCCACACATCTGAAAGCTGCCAAGGTTGAGGAACACTGCACTAGAGTATAAGAAAGGAGGGGAACAGATACAGCCCAATCAGACTTGCAAGATTCTGTTACTATAGCAAGTTTCAATGAAGTAGTTCTAGTCTTCCTGTGGTGTTGATTTCCTAGTCTGTTCTACCTAGCAGGGATGGCAGATATGCCATATCATTTATACCAAACCAAATAAAATTGAGAAATTTGTGTAGACAAATAAGGTTCAAAACAAAGTTGATAGAAAAGAACTCAAATGTTTACAAATCTTTTGGTAATTGTCAGTGCTGTGATCTTTCTTCAAGACTTAAGTTTTAAAGTTGGTAGTAGTTTTGGCACACTGCCTTGCACTACGAAAAGTGAAATTGGATGATGCCCCTCTGCTAAATTAAGCTTATGCTCAAAAAATATAGAATTCTATGAAACAATTAAACTGTTTAATGTAAAAATGAATTAAAACCCTACTAAGAAATGTTGATAACGCTTAGAAAAGCTCATGCTGCTTTTCGCTTACACTGATGTCATTTCAACCAGAGAAGAGAAATTGGTGTAAATGAGTATTTTTTTATTCTTATATTGTAATTACAAAGTGTCAGTTTTATCTTACATTACAGTTCTAAACATGCTACATGAATAAGTTTTATTGGCCACTACAGATGTGTGGATCAGTATAAATGTAATCCCTTTTTCTGCACATTTTGGTGGATAGAGTTCCTGTCTGATAATTGTCCTCATTTGTAATTGTTAATCATAATGGGTGAAAGGAATCAGATATCATGTCCCTTTTGTGTAAGGAATACTTAAGTGCAAGGGAAGTCACTGAGCTGGCTCCCTACCATTTGGACACATCTTCTGAATCAGAGATTTGCTTCCAGCATGCTTATGTGTACCTAATGCATTCACTGCATGAGATGAGATGGTGGATGGTCACCAGGTATGCTATCACAGGCTTACGGGTAGCCCTTACACATGATTCATCATACTGGGGATTGTCTGACATTAACACACTCAGTATAATCCCCACATATTTGAGAAATCTAATCATTTGTTCCATTTTTATCCATCTCAAATAGATGTGGAAGCATCAACATCATTGTGACAATGATATGAAAGACATTTTTGGAAATACATTACCATTCTAGAAAATGTAAAATATGTAGTCATTTTATGTATTCTGTTTGATGATAACTTCCAGGTATGGTGTTTCATTGACTTATCACTCTATATTTTAGCTCCTGCCATGGGGATTAAGCGAAAATTAGCACCAAAATATAAATATAATAGTTTTCTTTAATTACGGTAGTATACATTTTTATCTGAGTGTAGGACTCACTGAACACAGTAGTAATTATTTCTGAGTTGTCATGCATAGACTTGCCCTATTAAGGATGTTTTCATTTAATTGACCCCCCCCCAAAAAAACCTAATTAAAAATTACAAAGCAGGCCTAAATCTTTGATTTATTGTTTGAATAGTTACATTAATCTGTCACAAATAAATCAGGCTTCACTAAGGCTTAACACTGCAGGCTTGGCTTGTTAGTTTAATAATTTAACAACTGCTACTGGGAATAATGAAGAATGTTGGTGGCTCTATTTGATAGATCTTTCATTTTGGGCTTTAATCTTGTCGAGTTCTGTAGCAACTACTAATCACATATTAGTAGTTGCTGCAGAAGTTATTAGTAACTGCATTCTCCATTTTTAAACATTTTTAATTAGCAATTCACAGCTCATAAATGAGGAATTTCCCTTTCCTCCTTAGTGGTTAAGTAGGCAATACAAGAGACTACTAAATCATAAAGCACATTTGGGTATCTAGATTATTATTATGAAGATCATGCATTCTATGTTAGGGTGCGATCTGACTAAGAATTATCCATCAATTTGTGTAGCAAAATGCTATTGCTTCATTTATGACCAGTGGCCCAATTTGGTGGAGATGCAGTTCCAGAAGCTTCAACTCTTGATATCCTATATCCAATTAACTATTGTGGGCATTAGAAGTGGATACAGCATCTAATCTTCAAAACCACAAGACATAAGTGCATTTTTTTCCATTTCATGCAAAAAGTCTATAAGAGGTTTCCAGTCAGCCATAAATATAGCTATTGACTTTTCTCTGATCAAAGAGGTTAATTTAGCCATTTCTGTAAATTCCATCATCTTCACCAACCATTCCTTCATTGTGGGTAGTGTCGAGTCTTTCCACTTTTGAGCATATAGTAGTCTTGCTGCAGTTGTCACATATAAAAACAAAGTTCCATGACTTTTTTCTAGTAGCTCGTCATTAGTCCCCAAAGAAAAGTATCTAGTTACACTTGAACTGTAACCTTTAACATCTTCTGAATTAAAGCATGTATTTGTATCCAATTTTTTGGGGGGGGGCTTTTTTACATGTCCACCAGACATTTCCAGCAAATATTCGAAATACCTTTATATGTTCTCAACAATTTCTGAGGTGACAAATACCAATGATACATCATTTTATAAAAATTCTCTTTAAGGCTAGAGCATAATGTAAATTTCAATCCTTTCAACCACATATTTTCCCATTGATCCATCTGTATATTATAGTGAAAGTTTTTAACGCCTGTTATCATACCTTCTTTCACTTGTTCTTCTTCTGTCTTATATTTCAGCAAAAGTTTATACATTTTAGCAATAACATGTTTGTCATTAGTACATAATTCTATTTCAAACTCAGTCTTACTTTGTTCAAAACCATACAATCTTTTATTCAATTTAAAACATTCTGATAACTGTACATGAGAAAACCATTGACAAGTATATCCTTCTGTTGTCAAATCTTCTCTTGATTTCATTTTACAATCCCCTTGAAAGAATTCTAGTACATCACAATAAGTTAACCATTATCATTTCTCATCTATAAAATGCTGCTTGCACTGAACGCCATAAAGCTGTTTTTGGGCAGAACCTAAATTTATATTTATTCTATAAGGATGGCCTGCCTAACATAATGATTTTTGAAATCTACATTAACCTTAGCTTTGTCACACCATAGATATTCATGCCATCCAAATCTCAAATCATGTCCTTCTAACTCCAGTAGCCTTCTATTTCTTAACAATACTCACTCTTTCATCCAAACTAAACAACAGGTAGCAAAGTATAATTTCAAATCTGGCAGACCCAATCCTCCTCTTTCTTTTGCATCTTGTAGAACCTTTATTTATTCGGCTTTTCCCCCCTGCTATACAAATTTAGATATATCCTTCTACCATTGTTTAAATGGTACATCAGTTGTCAAAGCAGGTATTGTCTGAAAAAAAAATAACATTCTAGGTAAAACATTCATTTTAATCACAGAGATTCTACTCAACAGTGACAACTGTAGTTGGCCCATTTTAACATATCTTTTTTAACTTCATTGTCTTAACATAGTTATTTTGAAATAACATACAATTCATATTTGTCATAGTTATACCCAAGTATTTTACCTTCTTCTCAATCTTAAAACCTGTTTTATTAATCAATTCATGTTTTTTGTTAATACCTTTAACTTCTGTTAATCTTAAAACCTGCTAAGGCCCCAAATTCTTTTCATTTACTCATTAAAAATTCAATTCCCTTTAAGGGATCTACCAAAACCAAGTCATCTGGAAAAGCTCTTAACTTGTATGACTCTTTTTTAGTCAGAGATGTAGCTTCATATGCTAGAAAGTTTGAATAACTCTCACTTGTGTTTTTTGACCTTAAGTACCTGTCTCTAGATATTCTGTATATTGTATATTGTATATTCTGTATATTGGTTCTACTCAGACAATATACTCTATTAAATAAGAATCCTCATGAAGGAATTAGAGGATTCCAACTTAACTAGCTAAAACAAGACAATATTGAGTTAACAATGGATTCAGTTTAAAATCAGTATTTTCTTGGCTAGTAAGAAGGTTTGATTTTGTACTTTCCAAAGAGCCACATAGGGGACTCCTATAGTTCACATAATAAATGGTGACCACCTCCGCCGCCGCCGCCGCCGCCTCCTCCTCGATGCCACATTTATTTCTCTGTATAATGATAAGACTTGCTTGAACACCATTCCCTTGCCTTCCAGGGTGACCTACAGATATCTTGATCTACCTTCCTCTAGTATACTGTATATGACTGGTGAAGTTATTAAAAGGGTTTTCCTGTTATTTATTCTGGCCTTGCTTTAGAAAAATAAATTAAACCCCTCTACACACAAATTTCTACACACAAATATGTTCCTTTTTTAAAGATCCACTCTTCTATCTTTCCTCATAAGACTTAATACTAGAAACTGTAAGAAGTGGCAAATGGAGATAAGTATTGAAAATGCTGGTCACTACATCATCTTTTTCCAACAAGGGTCATAGGAAAAAAAGTAAATTTTCAGTGAATTTTCATTTTTATTTACATTACTTCTCATTCCTGTTGTGCCTTAGGTTGCTATTTCAATTTTTTTCTCATGCAACAGCAGTGATGGAAAAATCTACAATAATCTACAATAATAAACTGTTCAATTGCATCCTTAGTTTCAACTTCATGTTTACATTTAAATATCATAACAGAACTGTTCTTAAAGGTCACATCATAGTTTAATGAAGACAGCTTTAACTAAAGGTTGGAAAAGATGGAATTCATGTGTAGTTTGGTAATGACAGAGACAGCTCCCTCATTTCATCAGATCTCCAGGGAGTGCAACAAGATGCAACTATTATATTTCAGAACAGAGCAACTCTATAAATTTATTGAAATTCTGTCTACCTGAATGGAAGAGATAACTGGTAAAAGGGAAAAAAGTATATTATTCAAGAATAAATTAGCTTTGTGTCTTCCTTCTTTTCTCATTATAAAAATAGTGGTACTTTCTTTTTTCATCAGTCATCATGCTCCAACTGTTATCACATCTGATGTTTCAATATTTGCAGGTCTACATTGTGAGAGAATTTTATCTTTGTTGTACAATCACTGGTTGTAGTTTTATGACAAGAGATAGCAGGAGCAGCAATAAATGGCAGAACTTAATTTCTTTGAAAATTGATTTGAAAATGACATTTTAATCTAAGTTTGCCATTTAAAAAAAAAGTAGGCTGTAACAGGGATACCTTATTCTCAGTGCTTTTGGAAGTTAAAAAAAAAGAAATTAAACATTTTGAACAAATAGCACATGATCCAAGACTTATTAACTTTTTTTTTTTTTTAAGGTTTTGCAGTTGCTGTGAGATGTAAAAAGTAAAAGAACAAATTGTTAAAAATATATCCACCTCAAGTATTCTGTTCAGTTCTGGGCACTACATTTCAGTTTCTGACAATTTAGAACATGTTCTGAGAAGGGCAATAAAGATGATTAGGGAACTAGAAACTAAATCTTATGAAGAAAGATGGAAAGAATTGGAGATGTTTTCCCTTGAGAAGAGAAGAGGGGGAGTGGTGGGTCATGAGATAGTGCTCCTCACTGAAAGGATGACACAGAGAAGAGTCAAAATCTGTTTTTCATTGTTCTAGAATGTAGAATACTGAATAATGGATTGGAGTTATGGGAAGGGAGATTCTTCTTGGATTTTATGGGGAAACAATCTTAATATTATGTGTAGCTCAACAGTTGGAAGAATTACCCAGAGATGGCATAGCCTCATCTTCCTTGGATGTGTTGAAGTGGAGGGCAGACAGTTATCTGTCAGAAGTATTTTAATTTAGATTCCTGCACTTAATGATGTAAATGATTTCTTTCCAATTCCATGATTCTAACCCAATGAATCTATTATGAATACCTCTAGTTTCATTGTATTTTGTGTTATGCTATCGATGTTCTTCAGGTGCTTAGTCCAGTTTTGAAGAAAATACAGAGTGCCTGTGAACAGACTTGAAACCACTATTTCATGGTAAATTATACCATCTGGAAATCTGTCCTGTATAGCCTGCATACACGTGGGCTGGGTTCAGTATGGTAGTGGGAGTGGCTTTAGCTTGATTTTTCAAATAAATGAGATCCAGTGTGTTGGGCTTCCATCTTTTAGTGTGTATATATGTATGTATGGGTTTGTGTGTGTGTATATATATGTATATAATTAATTCCATTCTTTTGTATTTATGCGGCAGTGGCATTCCACTGTAGCATAGTGGCAGTGGCATAGTTCCAGTCAGGTAGGACAGAAGGAGATATGGTAGAAGGGGGAAAGGCAGATCTCTGAAGGGAGATAGGAGACATATATGTAAAATGAACCCTACTTCTCTCTTCTGTACTATCAAGATAGTTTGGGCAGCCAAGTTGAATTACCCCAGATCTTGTTGCTACTTCTGTTGAATGCTAGGTCAGTCTCTAAAATTAATGGAATATGTGTTTTGAAACATAGCCAGCTTTTAGAGGGGAGGGGAGGGGAGGGGAGTTGTTTGGGCTCAATAACTGCCAGGTGGCTCTGGCACAAAAAACTGGTGTTTGTTATGGAGGGTTATTCAAAAACCCTTTCCAAACATCTTAAATGGGACTTCACTAGCTGCTATGATAGGTACCTCACTTTGAACAGCAAAGACAGGGATTCTATTTGTATACTGGCCATCTTACTGCTTGGGAAAAATCCTGACCAAGGTGATGCAGCTGGTCTCAGAGATGGTGCTAGAAACTCACCTTTGGTCTGAGGTACTTTAACATTCATGTTCACGTTGCTTTAGCAGATGCAGCTCAGGATTTCATAGGACTATATGGAAATGGGTTGTTATCCAATTTTGGAAGCTGTGAGGGCCATTGGGGAGGGTACAGCTGGAGCAAGAGCTCCTGCTGCTGCTGCTGCTATATTGGATTTTCATCCTGATTTTGTCCATGGAAAACATCCTAAGAGAAATGTTTAGGTTGTCAGGCAAATGAGCAACTCTCTAGGACCCTAGCTTATGCTCAGATTCCATCAGGGCTCCTTTGTGAGCTATTTTGACAGTTCTTTGTGAAAAAGATCATTTGGATTCATGCTGGATTTGAAGCTGATTCAAGGAATAACCTACTTAGAGTGTGTACTGCACCATCTAATAACATGAATCTGAGCCAATTTCAACATTTTTTTCAGTTTAGGTTTAGATCTGGATTTAGCATGTAGACTGCTTTGGTTGCTGAAAGAAAGAGGGGGGCAAGGAATCCAACCTTGTTGTTATTTCTGGATATCCTGGCAGCTTTTGATATTAACCAAAATGTATTGAGTTCTTGAAAGACCTGCAGGAGGTAAATGCTGCTTCATAGTTAATTCTGCTCCTTCAGATGCTACTAGAAAGTGATACTAGGAGATTTCTGTGTGGCCCTTTGGGAATGGTCTTGGGCTTCTATATGAAGCCACTGAGAAGGCTCATTTTCAAATTGGGATCTAATTGTCATAATATTCTGTTAATATTATATGCAGCTATACTTCTTTTCTGTCAATTCTTGACTGAATATCTTCAGAGTCTCTGAATGACTCTAGGCTGTAAGGATGTTGACAATATATTTATTCTGAAGTGTGTACATCAGGGTTTGAAGAAAAGGACTGTTTTGGATGGGATTACAGAACTCCTTAACGATCAGATTTTCAGTCTGGGATTCTTCTTGATCCAGCATTGATGCTGGACGACTACCTGATATCAGTGACAAGCACTCTTCTATCAGCTTCAGCTAATAAACTATGTCCCTAACTGGATGAGAGATCTGGCTTGATTCATGTGTTAATAACTCAAAGATTGGGTTACTCTTATGTGCTCTTTTGGGTCAGCCATTGAAGAAAGTTTGGAAATTGCAGCTGGTCCAGAGTATGGCAGCAGTAACAGTGAGTGGTTCAAAACTAATTTATTTACCCATGGCTTTTGATGGTTTTAATAGTAAACCATTGAACATTTTAATTGTTTTACAGTGTATTGCTTTATTGTTTTAATACTGTATTAAGGGCTTTTTTGTTGTTGTATTTTTGCTGTTTAATTTTATTGGCAAAAGCTGCCCTGAACTGTTAAAGTAGGGGGTGGCATTTCAGTACTATCAGTCAGTCAATCAATCAATCAATCAAATATAACAAACATATTGAATGAACAGATAGGATAAGTTGTTTCTCTTTAACCAGATGTATCCACAAAAATGCTTCATGCTTCATTACATAATGAAAGTTTGACTTGTCACAGGGGGTTACCAAACTCTTTTTTCTTTTGTAACTATACTACTTCTCTCTTTTCTTTGTTTTTTAATTTTGTATAGCTGTTAACTACAGTATATCTTCCTTCTCTTATCTTCTCAATTTCTCTTACCTTTCTGGCTACTTTCCTTATAAAGAACTAGTTAATTAATTCTTTACCATATTTACATTCCAGCAGAACAACAAATGGCTTTTCATCACAAATGGTGCATGTGTTCCATGGCTAAGAAGATAGTGTGGATACTCTGTTCTATTTTTGCATATGCATTAGAACCTGTATATATAATTCCTAGACATACTCTTATAAGCATAAATTATATGCACGTGAACCTTGCAAAAATATTTTTTTCATCCATGAGTAAAGGTCCCTCTATTTGCATACAAGCCCATTAAGCATAACTTAAATATACCAGTTATGTTTCCTGCTTCCCCCATGTCCAATTTATTCATACAGAAACAAAAATACACTAATCCAGACTAAATAGACTCTCAAGATTATATGCTTATAAATTAACTCAGTTGAATGCTTTTAATGATACCTTTCTGAATGCAGTGTAATTCTGATGAACACCGACGTTTGCACATGAATACTTCATGGAAATACTTTAACTTTATATATATTCTAATTAATCCAGGCAAATATCATTCAGGGGTGTATCTCACATCTTTAGGCATTTATGGGTCAGCATTCACAGCTTTTTAGAGTTGTGCAACTTAGAGTGGCGAAAAAGCAAGACACTATTTTCATTCTGATAAGGTAAAAACTCTCAGGAACAGCAAGAGATTATGTTTTACATTTTTTTATAATGGAAATAACAGCTAATCAAAATATGTAAGCCTAAAGGTAGTAAACCATTGTTGTTATCTGCAGTGAGTATCTGACAATACTATTCTCTGATGACACATTCTCATGACAAGCAGCAAAGAAAACAAGATTTATTACTAATGTGTTTTCCTAATGGTAGCAAGGTTAGATAAAGAGGCTCAATTTTCAAGATGACAATTTTTGTTATACAAAATATAACCTAAAAGAGGTGTGTGTGTGTGTGTGCGTGCACACACACACACACCTGCTTTCTATAAGAATAATATCATATATGAATTTTTATAAAGATTGTTTAAAACTTACTAACCTAACTATTAACTTGGTTGTGCAATGCAGTGTCTATTCTAAAGTTCTGAAATAAGCACTTACAGTACTGTACTTAATAAAACAGCCATTAATTTAGCAGAATGAAGAAAGTCAACAACTGAATTCTCACTTCAGTTTCAAATCATGTGTAAATTGATTCCAGTGTTTCAAATAAGCATTTTTCCCAGGTACTTAAGTACAAGTAAATATTCTTAGAACTAAAAGCCTTTGTTTTCATCATATCCAAATTCTACAGTTGCTTTTTAGAAACCAGTAATTACAGAACAGCAACCATCTAAAACATGGAAGAAATGGGAGGAGGGGAAATACTGCTTGCAGAAGATGGCAGGAAAGTAACAGGTAATAGGGAGAGGGCATTATTCCTCAATTCCTACTTTGTTTTAGTCTTCTCCCCAAAGAGAACTATTTTGTTCTACATACTGTAAGTCAATTCAGATCTTATGAATACCTGGATACAATTTTGGATTTAAATCTCCAGAAGCCAAACTTGAAGCAGCTTGTGGATGTCATCTTGGAGCCTCTTTTGTGATGTTTGAAAAACCATAGAGTATGTGTGTGATGTCAGAGAATGGGAAAAAGACAAATACTTTATGTCTTACCTCCAGAAAGGGGAAAAAGAGGGCAGACCAGTTGCTTGATGTTGTTACCAGGAAAAACTCTGGAACTTATTATGTTGGTCTATGAGCCTTTAGAAAAGAGTACACTGTTTGGTAAGAGTCAGCATACAGTAGATTTATCAGCCACAAGCTATACAAACAACTTGATTTCCTTTTGAGATAGTGTGACCAATTGATTGTGGGAATGTAGTGAGTATAATGATTTTAACAAAGCATTCAGTGAAGTCCCCCATGAGATCTTAATATAAGAGAGGGCAAAATGTGGATTAGTTTACGCTACTATTATATAGAGCTGGTTAAACAATCACGTTCAATGAATGTACAGTATGTCAGTGACTCCATGGCAAGCCTGGATATAGTGTGGAGTGACACATTACAGAGCTCTAATCAAGCTGTTCCACATATTTATAATGACTTTGATATTATGGGCCATGATATTAATGACTGAAGTATGCTGTTAAAACTCTTCCTTGCCTTGATAGGTTCTGCAAAACTGTGTCATTCATTCTTTCCTATGGAAATTGTATTGCACAATTCTTCTTTTATCCTAGAATTGGTTCTACATTGGTAGCAATGTTTATTGTAAGAAAAATATGATGATGAGATAATGACAGAACTATATTTTACTATTTTTTAAAAGTAATTTAAAAAAACCAACTTCTTTTGTCCATTTTGATTAATGTTCAGTTGTTATTTTTTTAAATATTATGATTTACTATTTGAATTTTTCTTTTATTTCATTTGTGCTGAAATGTAATGTCCTAGCATGCACATAAAAGCTTGAGAAGCCTTTGGCATATACCATGTATATATGTTTATAATCCTAGCATTGCCACCAGTCTTTTCTTCTTAAGATATAAAAATAACTGTAGCATTCTTTCCAATCAACTTGGCTGAAATGGTAAAAAGTATAAAAATGGACAATCTCATACAATCACAACAGAAAAGAAAGCTATTTTAATGAACTTTTTTTTAAACTCTAAAGCTGTGCAATACAATATAAGGCTTTGCAGCATCATTGCAGCCTAAACTTGAGTAGATCAGCTAAATCCAGCAACAATTGTAGAGACATCTGGCAAATGTATCTGGACATTTCATCAGAATAATGAATGTGAGTTGTGATGTCACAATGCAAACTCCACCCCTTATGCAAATACATGACATTTTGTGATGCACGTACAAAAGAGACAGAGTTTGCTTTACAAGGTCACAACACGTTTTTCATTTCACCCCTTGTCCCCCTGTATATTCCCATGTGCAATTCACTGACTTTTACAAATGTAATGGTGTGATGCAGATTCACATAAGGAACTTATAGATATCAGAATTAATCCTGTTCATAGTGCTGAATGTTATTTGCAGCCATACCTATACTTGTGCCTGCTCTTTTTCTTTCAGCTTTCTGTTTTGGCTTTTCCGCAATAACATTGATGGCACAACTTCTGTTAGTTTTTTGTTAAGTGACCCAGATTTTGTTAATCTTTGAGCTGCTGGAAATAGTGAACAGCAAATCTGAATTCAGAGAGCACAAAATAGAATGGAAGTCACTGGGTATAGTTGAAGAGCAGAATTCTATCCAAGATGAACAAATTTGCTCCAAACATTGGCAGTTACTACAGGGACAATAAGAGAAACAGGTAGATGATACTGCATTAGTTATGGATGATGCAGAGAAGAAGATTTTGACATTCAATTCTAAAATGGAGGAAGTTTACTGCAATTTATTTTTGACAATAGATTATGTAGCAGAGAGAGAGGGAAAGCCTGGGAATTGCTTATGAACTGTGAACTGAGATTAGGCCAAAATTCACTGACAAAATGGTTGAATGCTGTGGTGCAAATTCATAACTAAGGATGGAGTGAGAGGTTTCCATTTGCTACTCTTAAATTCTTCTCCCAAACCCAGATGCTCAATATTACCAATTTTTGGGCTGGTTTCAAACTGTTTTTTCCAGATCCTGTTGAATCTACTTCTAAGACTCAGAGAGAAAGTGCCTAAATATTTTTTTTAAAAGCAAAATGAATTTTATCAACTAGCAATGGGTGGTATACTATTCCGGAAGACTGCTAGGAATTCTCGAGGAAAAAAGAATGTTAGTCCTCAAGATTTTAAACTTGTATTGATAATTAAAGTGTCAGGTTTATTATTGGGCTGGTCTAGTGAATTGCACAGGCCACAAGGATGATTTGATTCACTGTATTGGTCTATCTAAATAGCTAACATCCAATATTTCAACAATTAATTGAAAGAACAATATATAATGATAGATGATCATTCTTTACACTGATTATTTTATAAATGAAATAAATGTTAAAAGTATTTTAAAACAAACCAAGATGTAGTAAGTAAAAATTCAGAGAGGAAAAATAAGGTAAGAACATTTCCAGTTAGTTCCTCCTATGGCCCTCTATACTTCAGTGTTCTCTCAAAATCTATTCTAGGGAGGACCATCTGGAACATTTTGGGAGTTATAGTGGGCTGCAGAGAAGAGTATGGGAATGGGAATGCCAATTGTACAAGTGGAAATCTGACTGGGTGTTACTACATTTCATCTTAATATAAGGTAAAGCATATAAAGGGAGCCATAAAGCGCATCATTCAATAAATGGCATGTAAAAAAAAGATGTTCAGGTTCATTCTTTCTGTGCAGAAATTCAGTGTTATGTTTTCACATGGTGGTGATCCATCCTTTAAAATGGAAAGGGTAACAAGAAGAAACAAATGTAGTACTGACTGTCATGTGCCAGAAAAAGAGGGAGACAAGAGGGTTACAGCCAATAGCTGAATCACCTGTGTCTATTGGTGACGTATTTCCCATAGGCTACCTCTCAATCTCACATCTGTCTTCTGCCAGCAGCAGAAAAGTTAGTGGTAGTTGCTATTGCAACAATACTGTTCTGATTCATTGCTGTTTGATGTAAAAGATGACCTCTCTGCCACAAATCCATAAAACTATAATCAAATAAGAATAAGCAACCAAAGAAAGAAGGCTGGAAGATTGTTCAGCTTTTCTATACTTTTGTGTTTGTAATTATTTCGTGTGTACAGAGAGTGCTCCTATTAACTAGAATAAATTTCCTAATGAAAATCAGGCTGCCAGCCAATATTAAGCCTTTTTACTGCTGAGGAAAAAAGTGTTCTTTCAATAGTAAAGACATTGATTTTCATTTCTGTTTTCATTCATCATAAGTGTGTGATGCATCAAGAATTTTACATTTCATATCAGTCCCAAAAGGCAAATGAGTTGATTCCCTGTTTTGTTTGTTTGTAGTTGTTGTTTCTGTGGAAATTAAGATTACACCCTTAAATTCTTTTCTTTCCTTTTTTTGTACACATGATCCCTTATGCTTTAAGGTCCCTTTCTTTATTATGTATCCAGGTGCATATAAGAAGCAACAATGAATGTGAAGAGAAAGAAAGAAACATTTGAAATGTTACACTATCTTTGGAATGTTTTAATTAAGGACAATCAAAAGCAGTAACACAACTGAGTATTGCCTGTGAATCATTATTGCCTGAGTAGTGATAAGACTCAGTACATTCTAGTTGTTCTTGATGATGGTGGCAAAATATTTTTGATATGTGGTTTCTTCAGCCCAACAGAAGAGATTGAATTGGACTTTACATCAGAAGAAGCTAGATTCTAACACATTTCCCATAATTAATATCACAATGGTATCCTTCATATTCATTGGAATATTTATGCCTTAAAATATGCTATATAATAGAATTGGGGGGATTTTGTGCGTGCATGTCCATATAATTTAGTTTATTGATTTCCTTCATAGTCTACCACTCTGACTTAACTGCAGCCATGCTGTGATTCTGTCCCATTCTTCCCCTCACTCCCCTGTTTCCTCCAAGGTGTTGTTTCTGACTTTCTTTCTTTGTGGAAACTATTTAAGTAGCTGAGAAAAATTCTAATGTGCAGTTACAGAAGTGCATTAAAAATACTGACCACAGGCTCTTCAGGATGATATAGTGGATAAAATGCTACTTCTAGGCAACATAAATCAAGGAAACCCTAGATGATGAAAGAAAGAATTGAAGGGAGGAAGGGAGGGAAGAAGGGAGGGAGGACAGGAGGCATGCTGAAATCATTAACGTTTCATGACAAGCTGCAAGAAAAATAAGAGTTTCTTTTAAAAGAAAGACTAGAGAAACTGGAAAAAAACACAGCAAGAAGAAATAACCAGCAATGATTCTAACCAAAGTACAAATATATATATATATATATATATATATATTTCAGGGATGATGCATAAAATGATAACAAGAAAACAGGGGATTACTTCTTGAACTTTGAAAGCAAACCCTGATATGTGTGAATGTGTGTGTGCGTTTTGGGTCTTTCTGTGCCTACATATATATGAAATACATTTCTGCATTAAAGCTGAAAGCATTCCTTTTTCAATGGGACAACGTATGTTGTGTGCTATGTAGATCTGTAGGTTGAATAACCCTGTGTCAACAAATGTGGAACAAGATTGTGTGGCCTAGATATTGGAAAAGATTGGTGCTGATTGACTGGTTGAATGATTATGTGCCATGAAGTTGGGGTTCACCTGTAGCAACCACATAGATATTTTCCAGGATAATATGTCCCCAACCTGGCCCTTGAGATAGTCCAATGTGCACCTCTTGCTGCTGTAATCAAGTTTTATCCACCTCGTTGATGGTTATCCTTTTCTTCTCTTGCCTTTTACCTTTTCCAGCATTATAGACTTCTTAAGTCTATAATGAATTCTATTATTTTTTTGGTGCCTTCGAATCAGCATTGCCCGCTGGTGACTGCCTAGAGAAGTCCCTGCAGTTTTCTTGGCAAGGTTTTTTAGAAATGGTTTGCCATTGCCTCCTTCCTAGGGCTGAGAGAGAGGGACTGGCCCAAGGTCACCCAGCTGGCTTCATGTCCAAGGTGGGACTAGAGCTCATGGTCTCAGGTTCTAACCTGGCACTTTAGCCACTACACGAAAGTTGCTCTCATCCCAAATATACATCCATAATAAAGTAATTTGGCTAATGTGTCCAAAATATTATAATTCCAGCATGATCATTTGTGCCTCAAGTGAGAACTCTGGATTGATTTGTTTGATGATTCACTTGCTTGGGTATTTTGGCTATCCAAAGTATTCTTAAGAGTCTTCTCCAACACAGAGTTCAGAAGCGCCGATATGATTTCTATTCTGCTTCTCAGAATTCCAATTTTGCTTCCATAAAGTACCATAGGGAAAACCATTGCATGCATGCTTTTATTTATTTGCTTTCTTAATGTGTTTATTCCATGTGTTTGTAAAGCCATCCAATCTATTAGTGGCCACATGCTAGTATTAGATGGGGCTGATGTCAACTGTCAATAGGATGAGTTCCCAAATGCTGTGGAACCCATTTCCCTTTCTATAAACTTCTTCTTCTCATCCAGTGGATTATCAGGGAAAGACAAACATTTGTATCTGAAATCTGAGAACATGTAGGCGTTTTGAAAGCTGCCCTATGTCAGGTTGTTCACTCTGATATAGAGCCTGAATTAAGAAAGTTTTAAGGTTTTTCCCCCTTTTTTCTTTTCTTCTAATAGCCTAATTTAGCTGAAATAAATATGAATGCATATTGTGAATACTAACTAAATTTTAAAATGCCCTGATGCATAAAAAGGCATTTAAAAACCTTGTCTCTGACACTAAACAATTTCAAAGGAATTGTAGGAACATTAGATCCTAAAAATGTTATGCTGTATTGTCAAATTAGAGGAAATATGATCAGAATTGAAAATGAACTAAATATTTACTTAGTGTAACGAGGATTATCAGCATAATACTGAGAAAAGAAGAGATGCCAGTGATTACTGAATATAAAATTAACAGCTGAATCTGGATTAAACTGACATATGGATGAAAGGGGAAGAGGTAAGCACTGTGAATGATTGAAATTTGTCTTACATAGAATTAGCCCATTAAATTCTATTTCATTAGGTCTCCTGCAAATTCTCTTCCAACAAAGCTTGTTTATCAAAAGTAGTCGCTAAATTTATTAATATTCATTTTATTACCATTGTGATAGTGTTGAATTTCAAAACACTATCACAACATTTTGCTATCTATATGTAGAATTTCTAAAATATCTGTCTTTACACTTTGGTCATGGTGGCAGGACAGTCTTAATCTTGGTGTACAAAACCAAGTGTCATTCCACCTGACTGCTCCAATTGTACCATTAGGCATAGTTTTCTTAGAAAGCCAAGGAGTATATCCCAATTGGCAACGAGGAATAGAATCTATTTCTGAATGATTTTTTAATGGTAGGAAAAGAACACCTACTGGATTTAAAAAGATTCCTCTGTACATGACAGAAGATTAAAATTATGCTTGGAGTGGGATAAGTTATTAAAATATGCAATTTTCCACTATATTTTGGCATAATGTAGTATGCATTATGCCAAAATATAGTGTAGTATGCATAATGTAGTATGCATTATAATCCAGTAGCAATGAAATTCCTATTATTGGGTATTCAAAGCATGTCACCACGAAGAAGTAAATATAAGCACACTCATATTTCCCCAATCTGGTAGTCTGCTGAAATGTTGGACTACTTATTCCTTGCTAGCTTGGAGAATAGCCATGCTGTCTGGGGCTAATGGAAACTGCAATTCAACGCACGCTTGGACTACAGCTTGTAGAAGACTAGTCTAGCCTCTCCCTTGTGATCTACTTAATCTTCCATTTATATGGAAGTTAAGTCTCTTGAGTCTCTTTGTGGAGTTCCACAATGTTTTGCAAAATATGAAATATCAAGTTGCAAACTAGTTTGCACGTACTTGTTGCAAAGCTAGTTTCAAACTTTACATTTCATATCTTATCAAATGAGAGGAACGGGAGTATAACTAACATAAAGCCCCATTGGATTAGATTGTTTCTGATATTAATCTTTAGAATTCACATTTTCAATTACATCTCTGTTGCAGTTATAGTATATTGTAAAAACTTAAAATAATGCAGTGAAATTATTTCCAGAGTACCTGAAAATTATTAATGCAAAGACAAACATGAAATTGGAAAGCAAATTAATAAACCAGCAATGATAAACCAGTTGTGAAAAATCAAGGAAATCAGAGCCTCCTTGATCCTAATTCCAAACATATACTTTGTAAGCACAATTTAGTGCCTTTGAATAAAAGGCAGGGCCGTTTGTTGCTATCCCTGGCATGAGAGTTGCATATGTAAAACTGTCTCATGGAAAACAGGGACCTCACTGGCTACTATGCAAATGCTAGGGCAGCATTGGCCTTCCCTTTGCCTGATGCTCTCCTTGGGAAGGAGGATGACTCATCTCATTGTGGGAGGTAAGCTGTTTGCCCACTGAAATTAGGGCAGCTGTTGTAAAGGATCTGAAATGTTGTCCTTGGGTGCTAATAAAAATAATAAAATCTGGCTCTAAAGGTCATGAAATGAAAGAACTAGCATAGATCCGGCAAAACTA
The DNA here is from genome assembly GCF_059951505.1 of Python bivittatus. Lineage (NCBI taxonomy): Eukaryota > Metazoa > Chordata > Lepidosauria > Squamata > Pythonidae > Python > Python bivittatus. The sequence continues at coordinate 31,413,412 of NW_028277074.1, forward strand.
GGAAATTTAAGTACAGTTAAGCATGTTGGGTTAAGCTGTCCTTAACTGAAGCACTTTTGCAAAAAGTGAGAGTAAAAAATACAGAAGGAAATTAATTTTGGAAGAATTATACACATACACATCCTGAAGCTGGCATGCAAAGCTTGGACTGGAATGTTTAATGGGAGGAAAGTAGCTGGACATAAAACTTAAACCAGGCAACAACATGGCTGAGTTCATATCAGACTGAACACATAAAGCTACCTTATATCTCATGAGATCATCTAGATGAATGTAGACTTACCAATTGGTTTCAATCTGGGATCTTTCCTAGCCTTGTAGGGAGCTAAGAATGAACCTGGAATCTTCCTTATCCTGAATATGTGCTCTGCCTGGTGACTTAGGCAAGAGGAGCAGGGAGATATTTAACACTGGTTAAAATCATCTGGAGAGTTCCTATTTGGTTATTTGCCAAGAATACACCAAGTGACTGTCTTACATGCAAGACTAATAATTCTAGAAAGCTGAGACAGACTTATCAATCCAAAGTGGAAGATTTGAACTTTCCTATTCAAGTTTGCTGAGCAGCTGAAGTCTTGAAAAGAGCCAATAATGTGTGGGAAGGGAAACATTTACATTTAGCTGATACTGCAAAATTCAGTACAATGCTAGATATCTGATTTTCAGAATAAAAAATGCAGAACATCTTGTCTACTTGATACAGAACTGCAACCGCAATTGACTTAATACTAGCAAAATAAATATGAAGATAATAAAATATGAGAATTAGCTGCTATTTTGTGTTGTGGATAATAAGACATGACATTGAAGAAAAGTTTTTGCTAAATGGCAAAGCCCCTAATAGGAGTAAAGGACATAGCAATAAGCCATTTTCCCCATGTTAATACCTTAGCAGTAGACTGACTGACCTGCATGGATGTGATTTTTTCCCAAAATATATGCAACTTTCAAAACAGTTATTTGCTTGTAAAAATCTCTGTAGTATGTATTTCATCTCTGCTTGAGGTGGATTTTGGTAAAAAGAGGTTTATCCATGTGGCATTTTTATGTTTCATTCACCAATGGGAGGGCCAGACTGATAACTGCAGTTCAGAGACCCATCCCTTTGTATATGTGTACTGTATGTGGGATTTTGATCTGCCATTATGTCTGCCATATTGGCCCCCTTGTCCCTCTACCATTTGTTTGAGAACAGTTCTGCATTCACCCACATCTTGGCAGATCTAAGGAATCTATCCTTTAGAAGATTTTATACTATCCTTCCTGTTAGCTCATTTGCACTATCACACTTCCTGTCTAAGGGAGACATGCAATTGAGTAACATCAATTATATCCAGAGAATTGTGGGGATTTGGAAAGATCAGACTATTATGTCAGACCACCAACAGAAAGGTAGATTTGCCATGCAAACAATTCCACAAATTACTAAATGGTTTGGCTTAACAGTCCTGTGACCAAGAAATGCTTGGGAATTTTTTAAACAGTCGTCTCCAGATGATGAAGTAAAGAGCAAATCTACTTTGTCCCAGAATATATGACCTTGACTATGCTATTGAACTTCCATTTCAATTATTTCAGCATATCAAATCATGCAATTTTTCTTACACAATGTTCTGATTTTTCTCTGCAGTGCCAAGTCAGTCAATGACATCTTCAACATTCATCACCCTAACTTGTTGCTAAAGCCCTTTCTCAGAATCATCTGGGAAATCTTAAATTAAATGAACCAAAATTTGAAACATGAGGGTCTTTCCTTGTTACTTCTCTGTAGTGATTCCTGTAGAGATGTTAGCCTTTTGTGTCATTATATTATGCAGAGTGATACATTTGGTATTCTCCCTGATCTCATTTATATTTCTGAATTTTGAACAGAGCATTGTCTTGCAAAGATTGCTGCAGCTTTCACTGATTTGCTCTCCTCCCTATTATTCACTGAAGATGTGCAGATATGTATTGATTAGAAAATACTCTTGACAATAACCTGCTGTTTTGTGTGCTGTTTCATGATGAATGTGTGCATTTGCTAAAACTGATCAAGTGTCATAAAAAACAAACTTAATTTGATTCCACGAACTTCTCCATTAAGTGTTATTATGTATGCATCATTGTATATCAGTAAACATGTCACATAAGACTTTTTGCATGAAACGGAAAAAAATGCACTTATGGTTTGTGGCTTTGGTTATGAGAAAAAAAAATGGACCATGGAAAAAAATTAGCTTTTTTTTTTTTTGTAATCATAGAGTAAGAGTTAATTTGTAATTGTACTTGTATTTGCTGCAAAAGAAATCGTAAGCTTCTTTTTGTTCTCTCTTTCTGCACTCTTTCTTTTTTTCTTCTTTTTTGTTTCTTTTACTCTCTATCAGTTTATGTTAGTTTTTATGTTCTTTGTAAAACTGTTAATAACATTTATTTTAAAAAAAATAAACATGTCAGATAAATAATCTGAACGTACTTCAAGCAGAGATCAGATACATACTATGGAGATTTTTATAAGCAAATAACTGTTTTGAAAGTCGAATATATTTTGGGAAGAAATCACATCCATACAGGTCAGTGAAAGTCTACCCACTAGACTCTAAGGTTGTAGAGAAGCAGTCTTGACTGTACCATAACAATACATACACAGTCACTAAGATTTGATTTGATTTGATTAGTTAAAGCATAAGTATGCAGGCTTCATGATCAGAAGAATGTTGCTGTGGATATCTTGAGCATATCCCGGATCTGCTAAGGTCCAAGTTTGGCACACCATTCCTTCAATCTCATTCCAAGCCAGTTAAGGTTGGGCTTCTACTTCTATTTTAATTTTGTCAGATATGCACACTAGGTTATATTCTATTCAGCTAAAGATAATTATTATACTTTATACCTCTTTTCATTCTTTGCAGTGCCAAGTAGGTCTCTTTTCTACTAACTTATTCTCTCACTCTCTACACCTAGGTGAATTTTTCATGGTATTCTTTGGGTCAACATAGTTATTAAAAATAACAATCACATTTCCTTGTACATTCAGTTAATCATAGCCATTATTATTTTTAAATTGATAATGAACAGTGCCATAATAATGCTAGTGAATGGGAACTGCAGATCAGATATGGATATGCCTTTATAAGTATTTATTCATTTAGTAATTTGTTACATGTATATCTTACCTTTCATACAAGAGCTCAAGGTGGCAAACATAGCATTCTCTCCTTCTATTTCTCCCATCAAGGTCAACCTGTGAAGTAGGTTGGGCTGAGAAAGAGTGCCTGTTCCCATGTCACCCATTATCCATTGTGGCTGAAGATGGACTAGAAACTGGGTCTTACATTCTTATAGTTTTAATTAAGTGACCCCTATTGTTTATTTATCTTTGTGTGTCTCTTATAGGGTACATGAACATTCAGAAAATGTACCTAAAAGCCACACCTATTTCCTAAGCTGAGTTTTGACCAAAACCAGAGCTGATTTGTTTAGTAGGAAAAAAATAAAAGAAAAATAATGTTATCCCAAGTGCTGAGTGATATTGAGTCACATCTACCAAGTGAACCACAATAAAATGTAATGCAGTTTTTTTTCCATAGTGTGAAGCACTCTATCCTCTGTTTTGTAGCTCCTGATTTAGTGGTGGTTTGTTTCATATTATTTATTTAAGTTAATTTGTATCCTGTTCTTCAAGAACAATATCCCAGGGCAGATAACAACCATATTAATTTAGATTACATTAAAACATCATTAAAATTAAACAATTTCAATTAAAGCAAGAGCAGATAACAAAGCCATGCCCTACCACATTCATTCCGTGCCAATTGTTTATAAATGCTTAATAAACAGTTACTTTATAACTAGGTGCCACAATATTAATTGGCACCAAGCACATTTTATGGAGAAGCAGTTTCCACATTTGGTGCCACCATAAGGAAGGCCCATTGAACATATGTCCCTTGATGGATCATGGAGACAAATCTCTATTCTCTGTTCTAAGAGATAGATTCAGCTAATATGGGAGAGATGATTCTTCAGATACATGGATCCCAAATTGTTTAGTGCATTGTAGCTGAACATAAGAATCTTGGGTTCATCCTAGAAACAATCAGTGCAGCTCTTTCAGGATCCATGCTATATGATCTCCGACAGCTCTTCTTGTCAACATTCTGGCAGCTATAATTTGTGCCAATTAGATTTCCTGATTACTTTCATGGGCAACCCCTCCCCCCAACACATTTAATAATCCAAATAAGTTTTTTCAGTTTCAAGAGCCAAAACTGATACATCATCTAAGAAATTCTGCCGTAATTTTCATAGCATATCCATCTCTTTCATCAAGATAGTTTCTTTTCCATAACATTTATTCCAGGGATTTTTAATAGTTATGTTTTTCTAATAGTTAAAAGCATTCTCTAATTCCCAACTATATTGATCCTCCTTGTCTGTGATATGGATTGTGTTGAGGATATAAAATAAATATGAAAGAAACTCTGTTTATGTCAATCCAGGACAATTTATGAACATAGCTTATTAGTCATGTTTTGGCTTGCCAAGTGTTTGGCAATTCATCAGAATAAGAATAAGGTGAAATTTCCATCCCTTGTTCTAACTACTGCATTTCTTCATTGCTCTTCATTATGCATGAACAAATAGCTGTCTGTAAATTATATATATATATATATATATATATATATATATATATACGTGCACAATCAGTGCCCTATATATATATATGTGTGTGTGTGTGTGTGTGTGTATATGGGGCACTGATTGTGCACGTAAGGTGGAATGACTGAGATGGATGGAGCTGGAGTGTTTCTGGGAAAGACTTATCTTCCAAAGCAAACTTGGCTATATTGTACCTTCATTCTGAAGATGTTTTGTAGACTATAATTTTCAGAACACCAAATAATAACTATGAAATGGTTATTTCAGACATCAGGCTATAACTTTATAGCACCTACATGACTATTCCCTCCCCCCTTCCCAACTCCCTACTTTGGTACATCCAAATTTATTTATTTATATTTATTTATAAATCAAATTTATAAATCAAATGCATCCTTTCATTCAAATTCTTCTGGAAATATTGTATTCATTTCTGATACCAAAGAATTACAGTCCTGTTGAACCTGTCTAAATTAAAGCAAAGGAGCATAAGATGGATTTTAGGCTCTGACCTGATAAATGCTCACAGTCACTTTTTATGATTAATTGTAATGCCCCATGACATTTTCTCTGGTTGACTGTTGAGGAACTGAACTACATGCATTAATTTTGCATGTGTTGGGATGCCAAAGAATCAATAAACATATGCACTGATTAGAATTTGAAAGACATGCCAACTGCCATTCAGTTATAATGAATGGCATGTACTTAAATTCAGATGAGCTAATTTTTTTGAAAAACAGGAATTGAAATATTCGTCAGTTTAGATTAACTGAGTTGTGCAACAAAGATTATGTCTGTCCCAAAGCTGCTATGCCTTCTTTCTAGCAGATTTTGAGTTCTTGGTGCGTTTGGAAGAGTTAAAATCATCATTGAGAACTGCAAAGAAGACAGAAAGTTATCACATTAAACCTCTGTCGTCGTCTTCTGAATAACAACAATACTGGCAGCTTAAAAGATTTTGTGTCTTGCACTTTTCCAAGCATCCCACCATCACTGTCTTCTTCCTAGGCTGTTCACTATCAAGTGCATCAGCTGAAAAAGTCCTTGCTATCAATACAGTGCATGTCACACTGACAGGCTGGTTTGCTTCTCCCTAGGGAGTCAGGCAGTGCTTACCTTTCACTGTAGCACTTGCCACTGTAAAAGCTATAATCAGGTTTACAGCCAGGATCCCATTCCCATGCTAAATTGGGGGACATTAAATTAAGGTAGGATGTACAGTAAAATGGTATTGCATCAAACTCTTGAATAATCAAATCTCTGTCTTTGGTGTGGAAACATGCTTCAGAGTTAGATATATTCAGTTATCATACAAAGCTTTCAGACATTTGTTTGGGACACTTTCAGTGATTTTATTTATATTCCTAAACTCAGTAAAATCTGAGTAACATGAAGAATGCATCTAGATAAGATATACCCCGCTCCTCTGTCTTTTCTCTGTACTCCCATGTGGGAATGGATTATATGTACATGTGTGTGTATGTATGTATGTGTAAGTATATATGAATATGGATATGCTGTATCTTCAAAGGCAAAATATAACAGTTATTGTGGCAGTCAAAATCTGAAGGAAGACACTTTCCTAAAAGTTGCTTTCTGTGTTATGAAATTGGAGTCTAAAACAATTCCTACAACCAGCATACATTATTTTGATTCTATGTAATTAATTCAGAGACAGACGGACATACTATCATCAATTTGTAGTATAATAAAATCAGGTTTCAGTGGTGTACATTACCACTGAATTAGCTATCCAACTATTCAGGATTTTCTAAAATCCAAAGTTTCTAACAAGAAAGTTGTGGAAAGTACAGGAATGCAGGAGTGGGGATGGGAAAAGTTATTTTTAAAATATCAGAAAAATACCCTAAACATACACACAAATTATAGATGAATAAATAAAATCCCAATTTACAAGAACAAATGTTACTTTTTAAAAGAGTGAATTTTAATAAAATTGGGATCCCATTTCAACAGTATTCCATGTTCAGTAGGATACTTTGGTATTGGTAAGTATACCGATCTCTTCCAATCTGTGGGCCACTGGGTTTTTTTCTCCATATTTGCTGGTATAACCTGGGTAGAATCTTCTGTTGCTTGCCATCTTTCTGTAGATATTCCATCAATTCCTGTAACCTTCTGTAAGTTTCTTTCTGAAATTTTTGTCTTTCTTGGCTTTGGCTTCTCTTCTCTTCTCTTTCTACAGTTTGTTCTGTCATCCAGTTTGCTTTCTTCTCTTTCTTAATTTTTGGCAGTCTTTTTTCACATTAATCCTTAACAACTTCTTTAAGTTCATTCCATAATTCCTCTGGTTCTCTATCAATGAGGACTTCAAAGCAACTCCTTGATGTTCTCCTTGAAAATGATAGCTACAGTATATGTTGAAATCATATTGTGGAAACTGTCTGGCTTTGTTCTTTTGCTTTAGTTTGACTTGGAACTTGCCCCTTGCCACATCTTTGCTGTTACAACTGAGTTCTCCCACCTAGTTGTACAATAACATAGTCAGTTTGATTTCTTGTGCTCCATCTGGTGATGTCCATGTATATAGGTGTCATTCTGGTTGTTTGAAGAATGGGTTAGCAATGAAGAAATATTTGGATTGGCAAAAACTGAGAAGCTCTCCCACTTTGTTTCTGTTTCCTAGGCCATGAAGTCCAACTACATTTTCTTTATTATGTCCAGCTTTGGCATTCTAGTCTCCAACCACAAGCAGCGCACGTTCTGTTGATTTCAGATTAAACTTGATTCATCAACCTCCTCTTTTGCATCAGTGTTTTGAGCAAAAACTTGGATAATGATCATATTAAGAGATTGTCTGCAAAGTATAATAGATATTATTTGATCAGTGACTGCATTGTGTCCAAATACTATATTTGCTGTTTCCTTCTTGACTATGAAAACAAAGTTGTTACTTTTTTGTTTTGTTTTTTGTGTCCAGTGTGGTAAACAATATGATCTTCTGACTGAAAAGGTCCAATTCCGTTCCATTTCAATTCGCTTATACCTAAGATGTCATTGTGTAGTTGATTAATTCCACCTTTCACAGTTGAGCTTTCCTGTATTCATTCTTCTTATGCTCCACTGTAACTCTGTCTTTGCAGCTTCTGGTTTTCTGTTTCTGCAAGGCAGCATCAATAACTAAGCTTTAATTTCAATGCATCATAACCACCATTAGTACTCCAAAAATATCCTCAGCTCTTCCTTAGTAGCATATGGGGTGCCATCTCACCTGAGGGACCCATCATTCACTTTATCACGGCATCACAGCATCATCTGTCACTTTATTGTGTGTGTGTGCCTTTGAGTCAGTGTGGACTCCTGGCGACTGCCTGACTTGTCCCTGCAGTTTTCTTGGCCATGTCTTCAGAAGTGGTTTGCCATTACCTCCTTCCTAGGGCTGAGAAAGAGTGACTGGCTCAAGGCCACCCAGCAGGTTTTGTGCCTAAGGCGGGACTAGAACTCATGGTCTCCCAGTTTCTAGCCTGGTGCCTTAACCACTACATCAAATTGGCTCTCTTATCTTGTGTATCCATACAATTTTCTTGACAAATACCATTGCCTTCTCCTGGGCCCTATGAAATGATCCCTTTGCCACTGACACTAAAGTGATTGTCCAGCACCTTCCTATATAGCTGGCACCTGATATAGATGCCTGCTTACTTTAGCTGGGATGATTTTCACATCTTGAATTACCCTGTTGGCGTATATAATCTTGGCATGCACCCCTGGAATTATTCCCTCCACTTTCCCATAAATAACTCCCCCCCCCCTGCTATGCTGAGTTGGACTTGAGGTATTCACACACAATGCACAGTGTCTTTTGGAAGGTGGACATATTACAATTTGGGAACTTTAATTTAGCTCATTATAATAAAACAGGTAGACTAGCAGTATTCATCTCAATAGGACTTATTTCCATACAATCCTGTTTTTGATTTAGCTTTAAAAATCAAGGTTTGGAAAGGGGCTGTAACTATAATTGCTGAGTTTATACATTATGGTCTAAACCCAAGAATTACAGTCAGGATTGCTGTCTATATATAAAACAAAATGTCTAAGTAACAGCTTTTTCATATGCATCATACATACTTACATACACATTGCCCTATTCTTTTTTGGGGTAAGCAATATTATACAAAAGACAGGAAAATCTAAGAATGTATATATTTAACAAAATTTAACAACTGATGCTGGATTAAAAATAGCTTATTTTATATGGCTTTTTTACTTTTCAAGATGATGTTTACATTGTTAATATTCAGTTGATATTGTATTTAATTCTGATTGTTTTAATGAACTTTGATCACAAGCACTCTCTTTCTATACATACATATACACACTGTGTATATAGTATGTATATAGTAGGCCATTTAATACCGTTAATATCTAACTTTATCCTACATTTTTGGTGGAAGTGGTATGTAGCCCATTGCTTCTGGGAATGTGAGCCACCTTATTTATTTATTTATTGAATTTGTCACCGCCCATCTCCTTGAACAACTTGGACAGTGTTTACACAATGGATACCAACCTCCTTTTCAGGGTGACGATTCACTCTGATATTAATAAAACAACCCAGAATTTAAAAAGTTATTGAACCTTATCTTTGCCAGTCATTAAAACCATCAAAAGGCTAGTTAAAAAGATAAGTTTTAAGCAATTTCATAAAGGCTAGAAGAAAAGAGGGCCCCAAATGAATCCCCAGGGGAAATGCATTCTATAAGGTAGGAGCAACAACTTAAAAGACCTGTCTTCTGAGACTTGTTTCAAGTATCTTTCATTTATTTATTTTATTTATTTAGGAAATTTGTCACTTCCCATCTCGTTAAACGACTCTGGGCAATTTACAAAACAATTAAAATAAATTAAAACTACAATATTACAATAATAAATACAAAATAAAAAGATCCAAAGTAATTGGCCATCACTTCATGGTGGCATGGTGGCATGTGCAAGCCTTCAGCAAGCCTTCCCTTCATGACTTCACACGATGAGCAGAATCATTAACAACAAGGTGGTCTGAAGGTAACATGGACCTGTGACCTGCATAGCTTTTAAGGTAATAACACCATTTTGAATTTGGCTTGGAAATTTATGGGCAAACAATAAAATAGGTATTATTAAACATTGGTGGGAATTAGAAAGCAAATGTAATTAAAGGATAGATATAATAGATAAGAAAAGGAAAATCTAACTCAATCTAGCTTTCAAACGGTATCAAGATAAGCTTATGAATATTGTTCTCCATGACACATTATGGCTTTGATCAAGTGAGGCTTTCCCATAACATTTTTTAGTGAAAGAGTGGAATAGGACAGAATTTACTCACATGATTTAAAAGATCTTCCAACTTTGTTGTTCCAAGATACAGTAACTATAATGAGGAGCGACTGTATAGCAACCTCAGGAATGGCTGGGTGCTGTTGTAAGTCTCTAAAGGGGAAATGACTTATTGTTGTACCCAGGCCACATGTAACATTTTCTACTAAAACTAAAGACACAATTCTGTTTTGGCAGTTCTTGGCTAGTATACTATTTATTATTTTTATAAATGTACAACTAGAGGATATTGTCTATTTGTTTTCCAAATGCAGATGTATGTTCTTTAAAAAGGCTATTTAGAATTCATTAACTTTTTACCTTAATAGCATAACTCTATATCTATTTACCAAAATAAGTTCATAACTTATTTTATAGCAGGTGTTTCTAGAACTCAGAATATATACCTACAGCACATATATCAATCAGATATGAATAGTTCAAGCATTCCAATTCAGTCAGGCAGTCCCACAGATGTTAGAATGCTGAGTTGATTAAAATAAGGTCAGTATTGGTATCATTCAATGTGTGTTATCAAAATATTCAAAATGTCCTTAGTGATTTAGCATCTCTCCTTTCCCATCAGAACTGATTTTCTGAAGCATTCATTTACATGAAAGTGTATCATGTCTAAACACTGTTAAATTAGCTATATTTTATATCAGCAGTAAGCTTTCTGCTTTTAGTTGGCCTAGAGAATCATTCTAGATACAAAACTAGTAATAAATTCAGTAATAAATCCTGAAATACAGTCTACTTCATCCTTTCTGCCAGCTATTAAAGACATAGGAGTAAACCACTGATACACACACAGCACACACACAAAAGCATCAGTTTTTGAACATTTTTTTCAAAAGCATTCTGAAGTTTCAGATCTTATATTAGCCATTTGCTAATATCATAAAATGGTTTAATTCTATGATCTCTATGTACAACGAGCTCTTCTCCCACCTTTTGAAATGTGTATGTTTTACAAAGCTGTTGGCAGTGTAGCCTACTGAATCCCAGCCTATAGGTATTAATTCCTGAACATTTTTTGAATCATTTTGGGTACATGTTGTATGCAAGATAAGTAAGGCCATGAGAATGAGTATTAGTTATTCATATTCTACTTTTCTTCAAGAAATTCAAGATAGTAAATATGGCATTCTCATTTTATGTTTTCAGTAATCCTGGGAGGTAAATAGGCTGTGAGGTGGATTAGTCTGGCCCAAGGTTACCCAGTACCTGTTTATACCCTGTCCTAGTCTGATGTCTCTTGTAGTGTAATGTTATGTTTTGTAACACTCCACTACAGGAGATTCTGAAGGTGTACTTTCATCAGCTTTCCTTTGAAGTTGTATTTACATAAGGACTAATAAAGGTAAAGTGTTCTTTGCATCCTGGTCACTTCAAGGAAACATCCACATGGAATTAATCTGCTATTGTTGTCTTCTGGAAAGACTGGTTACCTTTTCAAAAAATGACTGAATGTCAACAGTATTGCATACAAGTTAATGGTTTTTACAATTCTATGACACTTTATGGTCCACTTACTCTTTGGTCCACTTACTTTTTTTTTTTTTTTAATTCTTATAAACCAATATGATTGGACAAAGGTAGTATAAGGTTACTGGTAGTTCAGTATATCTAGAGGCAAGTGAAAAATATTCTGCTACAATGCCTTTTTGTGTGTGTGTGTGTGCCTTCGGGTCAGTGTTGACTCCTGGCAATCGCCTGGACTAGTCCCTGCAGTTTTCTTGGAAGTTTTCAGAAGTGGCTTGCCATTGCCTGCTTTGTGGGGCTGAGAGTGACTGGCCCAAGGTCACCCAGCTGGCTTTGTGCCTAAGGCAGGACTAGAAGTCACAATCTCCTGGTGTCTAGCCTGATACCTTAACCACTACACCAAACTGGCTTTCCACAATGGTATTTTCCTATCCTTAATTTGGAATTCAGTGCCAGTGATCACTGGATTACAAATAAAAAATGAGTGATTACTGGTTGGCATAAAGTGATAATAATTAGTAATTAATTTGTCCATTCTATTAAAAAAAAAACCCTGCTGTGCACAAAGAAGTCCAGGGTCCCAACAACTTTCTGTATTCTAATAATGAAATATTATTATATGATATATTACATATCATATGTCATTTGGTTAAAGCATAAAGAAAGGAATTCCCATAATGGTGGCCAGTGTTCATATAGGATCAGGAGACAAATGTACCAGAAATAATATTTAGTGATACTTTCTGTCTCTGGCATCAAAATCAGGGATGCAATCATTAAGCAAAATAATTTAATTTTGTACAGGATCAAAAGCTGAAGCATTTTCTTTTCAGGGTTTAGCAATACATATTCACTTTAGTAATATACATGGAAAATTATTTACAGTATTAGCTTGAATATTTTGCACAATATACATTCCAGAATGGAAGTTGTAGTTTGCACAAGTTACTGGTTATACTGACCAATATTTATTTACTTATTATATGCTGAATGCACAGATAAGTTGCAGTTTTTCATAAACTGATATGACATCTTTATTTGAAATGGTCCATTGGCTAATCTACATTTTATACAGGCATTATATTAATGAAATTCCCTCCTTTTACCTGAAGGTTGGGAAGAGAATGGCTGATTTGTTTTTGTTTTTCCTTCAGCAAAGCAATTAATAGAGATAAATATTTTCTTCAAGACATTTCTCTCCCTCTCTTTTTGTCTCTCCAAGATATTTCTCACTTTACCACTAGAGTGCTATAAATCAAATGCTTTCTGGCTGATGGATTCCTGCCTAAGTAAAGAACTACTGTTATTGCAGCAAAGATGGGCAGAATAACCTGGCAGCTGCTTAAGACTGCAGGAAAGATAGAAACGAGGCATTAAATTTGGGGGTTCTGCCTTGATAAAGCTGATCCTCAACATGGAGACACATGTCTCAAATAATTTGGTCTGCTTTTTGTAAGACTGTGTTTTAGTTAGTGTAAAAAGACCCATGGGCCAATTAATAACAATAAAACTGTATTCTCACAAGTTTTTACAAGTGTTTTGTAGACCCTCTTAAAGAGCTGTAGCATAAGGGAAATCTAATTCACTTCTTACAAGCTTCTTTAGCTGCATCTTTAACCAAACAAAATTTGAACCAGAATGTTAAGCATAGTCACACGCCTAAAGGACAAATTGAGGCTAATAAGGCAGAACCATACACAACCAATTCATATCAAGAAGGCTATAGCAGTCAAGACAGAAATGTCCAAGACCTTGTACAGAATGCTTTGAGAAAGCTGCTTATGGGGGATCACTGTAGAAGAAGAGCTGTTGCTTTCTGAAAATGGCTCTGACTAATCCTGCTGTTGACTTTGGCCTTCCTCAGGCGCTTATATCTTTAAAGGAGCACTGCATTATTCCACAACTGTTGCTCCTATTGTATGAAATGACTAGATTGTCCAAGAAATGAGTTTCAACTGTGGGGAGTAAAACAGTATTATCTAGTCTGGAATAATTCAAAGTAATCATTCTTCCAGAAATGTTTTCTCTCTCTCTCTCTCTCTCTCACACACACACACACACACACACACACACACATATATATATATATATATATATATAGAGAGAGAGAGAGAGAGAGAGAGAGAGAGAGAGATCTTTCTTTCTCTCTCTCTCTCTCTGTGCCTGAAGCTGAGTAGGAGGTCTTGGTTTATTCAGGTTGTGCTGAGGAATTGTGAGAACAAAAGAGGACATAACTCTGCATTGCCACAGAAATATTCCATAGTAGATATGCAATTCAAATAATGCAAGAACTAATTTATTGTCTAACTAAAATTTATTCCACACTGCCCAAAATTCCATTCCTCCCTACAGTCCTTGGAGGGGGAGAAATGGATTATTGCCTGATTCATCCAGATTGTTAAAATCTTCTTAAACATTACAAATATTCAAATGTAATTTGTTATTTGCTTTCAGGCCATAGTTCTACATTTTAGACAAGAATGTCCAGCTCACATAGATATCCAAAGATTGGGGCTAAAATAAACTATTCAATCAGATTTGGCATTCATATTCAGGATACTATTCTAGGTTTAATACCTGAAATTTAATATTATATTCATGTATATTTTTCATGTGGGACCAATGTTATATGTGCAATATGATTTTTGAAGCAAAATAATTCAAACCTTTTTTTTATTAGTGATACTCAATCAGAGAAACATTTGAATTAGTTGTTTAATAGCAAGAATCAAGCTCAAGCTTAGATACTTTGGTCACCTAATGCGAAGAGAGGACTCTTTGGAAAAGACCCTGCTGCTGGGAAAGATTGAAGGCAAAAGGAGAAGAGGACGGCAGAGGATGAGATGGTTAGATAGCATCACTGAAGCAATGAGCATGAAACTGAGCAAACTCAGGGAGGCGGTGAAGGACAGGAAGGCCTGGCGCAATATGGTTCATGGGGTCACGAAGAGTCGGACACGACTTAACGACTGAACAACAACAACAGCAAGAACCTTAAGGAGAAAGACTCCCAGTTGGTACAAAATTGGTCCAATCTGATATGGATATTTTCCCTTATAATGACAAGAATAGTAAAATATGAGATATGCAAAATATCAAAGGCAGTGGTGTCATGGAGGGGAAAAACAGCTCTGGAATATTTTTCACAGCAAAAATCACCTGCCAGTTAGTGATTTGCCATGACCTTCCATTACAAAGAAAAGAAGTAAAACAAATGTTTCAGGTATCGCTATATCATTAGGGAATCAGAAAAATAATCTACTGAAGGTTAGTTATTGATACTTCTTTCCTTTTCTTTTATTGAGTGCCTATTTCATGCTTGTAGTTTAAATTATAATATTTTTGCAAGGTTGCTTGCATTTCTAATTAAAAGTAAAATGCTGCTTTTCACTTGGTTAAATCTCATTTGTTTAAGGTCAGTGTGTTTACATGTTAAAAGCTATTCAATCCCAAACAGGCATCAATCAGTTCAAACAGAGCTAACACCCTGGCAACTGGGCATAGGACTACAGTCATGCCCCATGAACTTCATTATGAGCTTTTATATGTGGTTTGTTTGTTTGGGATGTCTGAGTTTTATAATGGTGTTTTTTTAAAAAAATAAAAAACAGACTGAGCTTCATTAAATATAAAAAAAATAGCAGAAATTCAGGACTGAAATAAATATATCCTGGGAATCATTATTATAGATTCTTCTGATAACATGATGTGTTGACATAACTAGACAAAAATACCAAAAATATTTTTCTGCAACAGATGCTGAATGAAAGAATAATGAGGAAATTGATATAAAAAGCATATCAATGTCACTTTGCCTGTTTTGCCAGGCGACACGTCTTTGATAGCGGTTGTCGAAGAAACTGTGCAATAATATCTCCCTCAGAGCCAGGGTTAGTGTCTTATTCTTTTAAGTCTCAACAAATGTGTATTTCAAGCAAAGGATTTTATTATACAGTATATATATATATACACACACACACACACATATATACAGTATATATATGATTTAAGTATGATTGTAAACATTTTTAAAGGCTTTGCCATAAACCTAGGAAAATTGTATATGATTGACATGGCAAATTTGAAAGGGTTATCACTCAGATTTTTCATTTTCCTCACCAAACAGGGAAGGGACAATGGTAGACTTTTCATCTTTAGATTCCTTATTTTACCCATTTATAAAAATGGGGCATATTTGGCATTATGAAAATATCCATATCAGATTGGACCAATTTTGTACCAACTGGGAGTCTTTCTCCTTAAGGTTCTTGCTGTTGTTGTTGTTCAGTCATTAAAGGTCTTAAATGGTTGCAATGGTTGTTTTTAGTCCAGGCTAACTTATTTCATTGTGTTTATATTTTTAATTGTTTCAATTTAGTATTATATTTTGTAAGCTGCCCAGAGTTCACTAGAGTGGGTGGCTATATTAAACAATAACAACAACAACAACAACAACAACATAATAATAATATCACTTTTATTTTCTGTAAAATTAGGACAATGGTGATTCAAGCTATTACAATAAGCTCCTACCTGTTAAAATATGCCACTGTTATTTTTATTGCATTTATTCTCTTTGGGAGTTCAAAGCATGCAGTTGCTTAGGCTGAAAGACAATGTCTGCTCCAAAGATACAACAAGAAGCTTCAGGGCTGAGTAGAGATTTAAACCTTTCCTTCTCCAGTTCTCATCCAATACATACTGGAATTGGTCTGCACACCAAACTGCACAGCCAATCATGGTTAATGCACAGATATGTGGAAAAAGTACATTTGATTGGAGAAAAAATCAAGAGTTTGGTACCATCTTTTCCAACTAACAGATTTTATTAAAAGGCATAAGCTTTAGTGAGTTGCAGTTCACTTCATCAGATGCACAGAATGGCTAGACTGATGTAGTGTTTCTACTGGTACCAATCCCTGCAGATTTATTGTCCTGTTATTCACAAATCATTTTAGTGTACATCATTAGCAGGCCAAACCATAAAGAACTGCTGCCTAAAAGAAGTACTAATTATGCCAAGAGCAATTTTCCTGGAATTAAAAGACAAGGCTCCAAAGAAGACAGCATTGATATTTAGCTATTTTATATTCATATCCTTAATTGAGACTCCCTTCAGTGTTCTTAAATATGTTTCCAACAATATGTTTCCCTTGAAAACTATTTCAAAAATGTCTGTTATTGTTATTAATAGTAATAAAAAATGTCCCTGCCTTTCTTTCCATGAAACACTGAAAACAGCTTACAACAATTAAAAATACACATTATAAAACATAATAGTAAAATCAGAAGTAGTGTCATTAATTCAGTTAACAATTTAAAAGTTCAGTGGAATAGATGGGTTTTTGCCAGTTTGCTTCATACTGGGCCCCAAACACCTTGATGAGTGAATTCCACATGTAGTAGCACACAGAAGATGCCCTTACCTACATACCAGATTGACAAGCTTCAGGCAGCAGGGAGATCTCCGTAAGGATCCCTCTTACTGATGTAAGTAACTGAGAAGGTTCTTAGAGAGAGAACCAGTCCCTCTAATAGTCAGGCCATAAGCTGTTTATGACTTTAAAGGGCAACACCACTAAATTAAATTCTATCCACTAAGAAATTGGGCAACCAGTGCAGATCTTTCAGTACTGTACATGCGTACAATAATATGTACATACCTGTATCTTGCACTGGTTCACTCATGTAAAGTGTATTCACTCATGTTGTAATAGTCAATATAGCCAAGGTGTGAATATCTGTTGCAAAATCCAACTGAATCAGGAAGTGTTGTAGCTTATGCACTAACCATAGCTGTACAAATGTGCTCTTGCTACAGCTGTTGCCTGCAAGTCCAGTGTCATCTTGGAATCAAGGGACATTTCAAAATTAAAAACCTGCTCTTTCTGAGGGAGTCTAACCCTGCACAGAAAACAGATTTTGCCTCAGTACCCAAGTCTAGCTTTTTCCTTACCAACAGTACCTTCATCTTGTTTGGATTTAATTTCAGCATATCCTGCCTTATCCAGTTCATTACAAGCTTAAGCAACATTCAAGGGTGCTGACTGCTTTCTTTGAGTGAAATGCTAAGCAGCGGAAGAGCTGTGAGTCAACAGCATACTGATGATAACCCATTCCTAGTGCTTTCATGGAGTTGCTAAACAGCATAGGGAAAAGTGAAACCCTTGTGGGACATCAGAGATGAATTACCTTGGTGTTGAATAACAGTGCTTCAGCACCTTCAGGGTTTAGTCCAGGAAGGACTAAAACCATGACAAAATGGCAATCCATAGGGAGCATATGGCTCAGAATGATGAAAGTTGGATGGGACCACTGCAAGATCCAGGACAATAGGGTTGTGCTGTCCCATCTAATAAATAGGCAACCTATTTATTTAAATGATTATATGGCCATCCCTCTCACAACAGTGACTCTGGGCAGTGGACAAGGATTTAAATAACAACAGCAGACATTGTATGATGCCCAAGGTTAAAACCCCAAATCATAAAAATCACATCACCAGCAGAGCCTAAATACCCGGAGAAACAGCCAGGTCTTCAGAGCCTTACAAAAAGATAACAGGGTCAGAGCCATCTGGATTTCTGGAGGAATCTATTCCACAGAGCAGGCATTGCCACAGAGAAGGCCTGACCCCTGGGTCCAACAAGATGACACTATTTGATGAAAGGAATCTGGAGCATGCCTTCTTTGCTATATTTGGTTGGCTAACTAGAAACAATGAGAAACAGGCAGTCCTGCAAATAGCCTGATCCTATACCATGTAGGGCTTTATAGGTCATAACCAGCACCTTGAATCACACCTGGAAGCCTACTGGGAGTAGTGCAGCTCACAGATCAGCAGTGTTATGTGATTGTAATGAGAACCACCAAAAAATGCCCACACTGCTGCATTCTGGACCAACTGCAGCTTCCAAATACTCTTCAAGGGCAGTACCATGTATAGTGCATTACACTAATCCAAGCAGGAGGTGATTAAGGCATGAGTCACCGGAAGGAAGGCCTCCCAGTCCAGGAATGGGCACAATTGGTACACAAGACAAATGTGTGTAAAGGTTCCCCTAACCTCGGCTGCTACCTGCTCTTTGAGCAAATGCTGTGAATCTAGCAGGACCCCCAAACTGTGTAGCAAGTCTGACCAGGAAACTACACTCCCAGGCAGAGTTAAAAATGGAAACCCACAGCCACTCAGTCTCACCAAGGTTGAGCTGAAGCCTGTTGAAGCTCATCCAGAGCCCCACAGCCTACAGGCACTGGGAAAGAACCTTGGTGGTATCGCTTGGTCAGCCCAAGGCAGAGATGTACAACTGGGTATCATCAGCATATTGATGATATTGCACCCCATGTCAATGGATGACCTCATCCAGTGGCTTCATGTAGATGTTAAATTGGACTGGGGAGGAGATAAAGCCCTGGGGCTCCTCACAAAGGAGGGGCTTTTGGATCGACTTCCTCCCCACCAACACGAACAAGCTGTGGAAAAAAGAGGAGAACCTCCATAATACAGTGCTTCCCACTTCCAATCCCCTGAGCTGGCTCAGAAGAATACTGATTATTAGAATATTAATGGTATCAAAGGCTGCTATGCTACATCTTTACCTGGCAGAGGTAACCAAAACATCTCAATATCATATTCAGGGTCAAATTCTAATTGAAATGGGTCCAGATAATCAGTTGCATCTAAATGCACTGGAAACTATGAGGCCACCAGCTTCTCAGTAAGCCTTACCCAAGAATGGAAAATTAGAGGCTGTCCTACAGTTACAAAATGTTCTGGGATCAGAGAGGACTTTTTCAGTGAAAGTTAAATAATTATGTCTTTTAAAGAAGTCGGAACACGTCCTTGGCTCACAAAGGCATTAATCATCTCCTATAACCATGGGTCCAATTCCAACCTAGCTAATTTAATCAGCCAGGAAGGGTAAGAGTTAAGCAAACAGATGGCATTTTCCCTTAAGATGCACAAGCTGAAAACAATTCACTTGAATGTGACAAGCAGATTTCCGGGCTACTTCCATATGGCTACTACCCTATTCCCTTGGACTTCCAGCACTGGAATGTAAGTCAAAGTGAATCCAATCAACTTTGTCTGAAGAAAACCAATACAAAATGCTCAGAATGAGTCTCTCTTCTCCAAAATGTTGATGGATCAGATGCTGCACAGTATAGAAGAAAATCACTGGCCTGCTCTGTGCAGATGAAATGAAAGTAAATAAGTAATCTGTTTTTACTGTATCTCTGCATAGGATTGCAGATGGATCTTACACTCAATTAAGAGTTTTTCCCACTCAATTAAGAGTTTTTCCACTTGTGCTCTACCCCTCTTATTCAGAGAACTCAGCTCCCTGGTAAATCAAGGTATTGCATGGGCCATGCTGGAAAGATAAATATGCTTAGGAGCAAAAGCACCGACCACCTAGGTCTTTTCTTTGTACCACAGATTGACCACAGCTTGAACAGTATCACTGACAGGTGAAGCAGGGAATTCCCTAAGCAAATTCAAGAAACCATCAGGATCTGTCAGCTAGGTCAGACCATTTTAATGGGACTTGCACCTCTGTAGAGCAATCACCAGTCTAAATAGGGAAAGACTCATCTGTGCATGACAATGGAGTTACAACCAGCACCTCCATTTTCAAATCATCAGTTCCACTGAAACATCCATACACACCCAGAATGACTTGCTGTATGTGTTGGCCAAATATCACCTGATACAGATTTGTGGTCATCATAGAGAGAGTAGAAAGATGTACAAAGCCCCAATCTTATTTACGTAATTTGTTTCCAACATTTGGATTGTTGATAAATAAAAACAAACCATCCTCCAAATATCCCCAAATCTAGAGCTATCAGAACAAAGGCATAGATGTCAGAACTTCTCCCTTTGTAAGATTTAAGCATTGCAGAGGCCTTAAATGTCTAGTGGGATGTATTTGATGGAACACCCTCAGAAAAGAGAATTCCACAAATAGAGGTACCACCTTAATACCAGCTGTACCTTTTATGTTGTTGTCAGGTGCAAATGAGTTTCACATTCTACTTTTGGTTGATTAACAGTTGGGAGAGAAGGCATTTCTCTAAGATCTAGAATGTATCTAGATTTAGATGTCTCTCACACACACATACTGGAGAAAATAACAGATGGAGAAATAAAAAACTAAAGCTATAACTGTAGTGTTGTGGCTAGTCAGGTGCAATAAGGACTTAGAGAAGTGTTAAAACAAGCAATGTCTCATAGGCAATGTGAAGTAATGTAGCTTGGAAAAAGCTTTCATCGGCTCTCTCTTTTAAATTATTGTACTTCAGCTTCATTCCAAAACACTTTAGAGTTGAGCTTCTTGGTGGAAAAAACATTTCCTTTCTGCAATTCTGAGGTGTCAGTTTTTTTGCAAAAAGGCAGAGAGTTGAGATGTTTTAGGATGGGTTATAAAAAGAGAAAAAGATGTAGGGCAGGTTAACAGGAAAAAAATGTTTGTGGTATCCTTGATCACTTTTTTCTTTTCAGTTGGTGTCTTTAATTAAAGGTCTTGAAAAATAAAATGACTAGCTTCGTGTCCTCTGAAAGCTACTCTTCTGTTCATGTTTCTCTGAAAGCTACTTCACAAGTACCAAGTAGCAGTCCCAGGCTTTTAGTATTAAGTGTGAATTATTCAAGTTGATTATATGTTTCAGCTTTATTCTAGACCTCATCAGACCGGGGAACCTTATTCTATTCATTCCGTGCCAACTTCCAACATGACAGTCAAGAATAATTTAAGATTTGCTGCTGGGGAAAACCATGGTAGCCTCCCAGATCCATTTAAAAATACAAGTATGCATTGTATATAATTTCTCTTGCATCTTTTTCATGATGACTGGACATAATTTTAGTTATTCTTAGTATATTTTTCTGAACTCAATTCTGCCCCCACTCCAGTTCCACACTGTGATAAACAAGCTCTGTCAACTGTGGATGTAACCAAATAACCTTCTCCATTTATCATACTAATTTAGCTTAACGAGCAGAGCCCTGAAGCCAGGAGAGTTGTTGTCTACTCAGTATATTATTGGAGTGTAGCTCCTTAAAGTAATTAGTACAGTCTGCAATTATTAGGTCTGTTAGGTACTGTATTTATCATAAAGATTTACTGCTAGCAAAACTTGCCTTCCTGAAACGTTTGTACTGTTCAATAAGAACCGCAGTTTTAAACATAAAATACCCATGATGTTAATAAATGCAGTATTAAAGAACTTTTACTTGATGCCATACTTAATCAAGAAGATCTGATTTATTGGCACATTAGCCTATTTTATGGACTTGTGAGGTGTTGATTAGAAACAGTGCAAGAGTAATTACAGCTAGCAGAGGGATCAACAAGCACATTTCCCTTTCCAAAGACAGATACTGCTCTTTAAGCATATTGCCAGTTGATCCTCCAGTATCAATCCAAAAGCTAAGACAGATACATGGAGAATTTTAGATGAGAAAGCTGGGGGCACCACCTCATCTCTTCTTGAAAGTGCTCTTGCTCTAAAACTCTTAATGGCCAGGTCTTATGAGTTATTTAAAGCTGTTGGGTGTCTTTCTCTGATAGAGCAAAGACTAAAGAGCAATCCTGCACTGAAAACAACTGCTTTCAGATTTGCCCAGAGGATCCTGACTGATAATCTTCTCTTCCCCAAAGAGGAGAGTGGAGTGCTGTTTCATGGACATAAGAGATTACTTTCTTCCCCAAATGTCGTCAGCTACTTTGCTTGCCCTGACACAAACACTTTCCTGCACTCTTCCTTTGAAAAGCTTTCCCAGTCATGGATAAAGGTAAACCTACATCTATACTTTTAAACTACATTGCCAATACAGAGGAATGGCTTAGTACTCAATTATTTGTCTTGGCAAGATACAGCAATATGTTCATGGGTATTGACATTTTTTCTAGCTACAATGTAGCACGTGATTGTAAATGTGCATCCATAGGGCCCTTTCTCATAGCCGTGTTAGAGTGGTATCCTACAGTCTTGAGATAGCAGAAAAGTACACTGGCATGCTTTGCATTACTCTATTCTGCCTCACTGATAAGGCTAGAAAGCAGGGCTGTCATTACAGTTTCAATGCAGAACAAGACTGTTCAGTGCAGAACAAGGTGGCTTCCCCTGACATCATTTGCCTTCTCACTAAATGCTACCTGAAGATGGAAAAACATCTATCATAGCAGCATCTGTGTCTGCATGGCAGTCACAGCATCATGATTGAAATCCTTTGTACATATGTAGGACATCCACACCTGTACCAAAGGATCAGAGCTTGGATTGTGATGCTGTGACCACTATCTTGCCTGTTTTGAATTCCCTGAGGACACCACTGATCTTAAATTATTCCTTTTTTGAAGCTGTCGTGGGGCTGGGGGTGAGGAGAAAGCGAGTTTTGGAAGACAGCTAGAATACTGTTAGATCTTGCTTGGACACAATTTTAGCACTATTTAGGAATAGCGCTGGAATAACACAGGAACTGCAGGATGCTGGAATATACTGAAACAGTGATGCTATTTAGGTGCTTGTTCACCTATGAGCCAGTGCACCTGACCACATCATCGACATAATTAATGAAGTGTCATAGAATGTCTAAATGGCATAGGCGTGTATTAAGACAAGAGGAAAACACTAATTTAAAACTGGAGCATCTAAAGGCTGTCTTTCCAGTTGTTTGGGGATGAGAATTTGAGCGCAGACAAAAAAAAAAAAAATCCTTTAAAAATGGTCAGGGAGATATCTTTACACCACAGGTAGGAGGACATGAGAATGGGTGCACAGTGTATGCTAATGTAAAATACCTCTGTGTGTACTGTATGGACAGATCTGGATTCCAGAAAATATATTTCCATCTGTGGCTAAAAATCCCAATTCAGACTTGAAATCCAAGGAAATAGGATTTTCAAACAGAGTTTGAAGTTAGTAACAAAATGTACTGTATTCAGGCAAATAAAGTAAAGCTTAATCTAGATTATCAGTGTGGTCAGTAAAAAGGCAAAGATATTCCAAAGATATTCCACTGTCAAACATGTCATGTTTCCTCAGCTGCCATTTGGGCAGTGTGAATTAGTGGTTTATTCCAATATCTAATGTAGGATTTTTTTAAAAAAAGTTCCTTTTATTTTAAAGTAGTTTGACTTGTAAATACTGTTCTTAACATTATATGAGTATACATAAATACAGTATATATGTTAATTATGGTATCTACAAAATGTCCTATATTTTAATGGGTGCCCTCTGTCTCCTTTGCTGGCTTCATCCAAATAGCTGACCACAGGCTAAAAAAAGATTTATTCTTCCAGAAAATGACAGAGAAAACCCTGAAGAGAATACATGAATACATTTTAAATTTATAATAAGCATTTTATTTGTTTATATTATTTACTGCATTTGTATGACCAATTCCTGAAAGCTCTGGGTAGCTAGCAATGAACATCAGTATAAAATAAAAAACAATCCTCTCAATCCCCCCCAAATAAAAATAAAATAGACAACACCAAAATAAAAAACTGAAAATATGCAAAATCATGCACCCAGGAGATTCCAACTTTCACTCACGTCTTACTTCTGTGCTGGATGGAACAACTAGATCTTAGCTGCTATTCTAAATAAAAGTTCATAATTTGTGAATAATAAGGGACTTCTAACCTTTTGTTTCCAGAGATACCTATAAGTGAAATAAAACAATTGCATCACTTTTAGTATATTAGATTTACAGTACCTATTCTATACATGCTTATTCAGAAACCCAAATTATAGATTCCAATGGGCTTTCTTCGCAGATAGGAGATATAGCTATTCTTATATTACTTCTTCATGGGCCTCTGTTTTGTCCTTTACTTTCTATTCACCAAATGGCTATCTCTTTCCTCCATAGTGTATGTGAAACAGATTCCATTTTGGTATATTTAGAGGAGATATGCATAACTTTGTGATTACGAATTCCGTACATGTGAAAAGCAATTTTATGTTTCTGAAAATGAGATTCCTCATTTGCCCCTGTAGACTAGAGAGGAAGATCAGAATACCATACCTGAAGAAAAATAGTGGTTCCCAAATTATGAAAGGTGACTATGAAATGTAAAAATGATAAATAAAATGAGCCATAATTCAAAATAATTTCACTGTAGTGCCACAAGTCCAACTAGAAGCCCTTCTAAGTTTTACTTGCATAACAGCATAACCTAAATATTAGATGGAAAAATAAACCCTTTACATCTACTAACCCACAGCAGATATGTGAAGATCTGGATCCCATGGACTTGGATAAAAGTTTGAAAAAGCTAATCCAAAACTCTTCAGGAAGATCCAGATAGAAAAACTGGGGGAATATTGAAAAAATATTATTAAATTATGACAAGGAAGCTTGAAATATAGTAAAAGAAAAAAAATTAGAAATTTTTATGGAAAAATGGTGAAGGACTACTCTCTATATTGGGCTACAGATGTTTCTAATTTACTGCCTAAAATTCTTGCCTTCTGATTAGTCTTTTCTTTCTTCCCAGCTGCCCCCAAAAAACTTGATTTTGTACTTATTAATAATAAGAGTTGAATGGCAGAAACATGCAAAAGTAGCTTAATTAGGACTAGGTTTTGGGACTGGCTGTGAAGAACATTTCTAGGGCAGTATTTTTCCGATCTTCTTTCCACATTGATTCAGTATCTAGACTTTGCCTTCAACTGTAGTTCTGTTCCTGTCTTATATTTTGTAATCTAGGCAAATGTCTGCCTTCAAGAAAAATAGGCCTGCTTGTGAATCCATAGTTTCTATAGGCCTCTGTTGCAAAATTACTTCAGCCCCAGAATAAGACCAGAGTAACAGTTTTCACTTTCATTTTCAGCAGAAAATTTTTGAAGTGCCTTTTTCATCAGGCAATGCATTCTGAGTAAAAAAAAAAAAAAATTATAAGAGAATATCATAAAGAATTCACAGTTCTCAGCTTTCCTCCTGTCCTATTTTTTTCATTTCATTTCATTTCATTTCATTTCATTTCATTTCATTTCATTTCTTTCTTTTTTTTTTACAATAGAAGATGTTACTTGATACTTGATGTAGTAATGTTCAAAGTTCATGATCCTTTCAAGACTGAATGAAATTGATATTCCAGAATCTGGGATCCACTTTTCAGCTCATACAAGAAAAAGATGGATGAATAATCACTTTCAGCAATGCTACTGATTTCACAGAGACTCCTCTAGGCATAAATAAGTTTGGGTCCAACCAAATGTGAACGAAACTCTTAATAACTATTGGAGAAAAATATGTAAGGGGGAACTTTTGCACTTACAGTTTTCTCTTCCTTCTCAAGATGAGATTTGTTTTGTCTACTCAAGCAGAACACAATAATAAGAACACAGAATAATTTAGCCTCCAAAACTTTGTGATGGGTTTACAAAGCTAGGTCAAGCACATATGGACATGTTCAGCAACATTCCATGGGCAAGACTCCGAAACAAAGGCAATAAGCTGTATTTATAAAGAAGCAAAAAAAAAAAAAAAAGCCACAGATGTGTAGGAACATGATTGGTTACAAAGAAAACCCCAGAATAAAGGTAAGTGGGTCTGACTTGTGCTGTGCAACAGCAAAACTTTTCACTAGCTCTAACAGCCAAGTCCACTTCACTTGCATCTTGCTCTGACAATCTAATACAATGTACCTCTTGACGCCTACTTGCTAGCTAAATATTTGCTACTAATATTTGCTACTAGGTTTATACTCTGACAATGCTTAGGAGCTCCATGCTAAAATGCTTATTAACATTGCTTACATTCTTCCACAGAAGCCATTTGTTTTAGATAATCTTTGCCATTTCTGACAATGTGCCATAGCACCATTTACTGTTTAGACTTTAATGTTCTTGTTTGGAAGCTGAAGTAACTCACTGCAAATTTGGGAAGCTTTAAGAGGATAGTGTGTCCCTATTTGGAGGCTGACCTGAAAACTATAACCATTTACTGAATTTCATAGACCACTGAGGATTGCTGCTTACCAACTGTTTTACTTAAAAATGTTCTGCTGTACAAAACAAACTGAATCCATCTCCCATACAGTTATAGAATATCATGTTAATGTTTGAATCAGTTGTGTATCTGTAGAGCCACTCAAGAGCCAAGCACAGTAAACTCCAAAAATGGCTAGAGGAAGGGCAAAACTAAAATTTTAACATGGTCAACATGAACAATTCCCATCCCAATAGTTTTACTCTTCTGACGTATTAAAAATTAGGTCTATGTTCCAAGTGGCATGAGATTAAACCTGGCAGTGTATGGGATAATTAGGGGTGATTTTTACCCTATTAAAGGCAAAATGTCTAATTCACCCTCTCCCAGTTCAAAATTTTCTGTGGTGGTTCACTACCAATATGTAGTTTAAGAGTTCAGAATGCTGGCAATGCCAGGCTCCAAAAAGGAGAACAATATTTTAGCAAATTCTGCTGCTTACTTTAAAAAAAAGCCTGTGCTGGCCCAGGACGGAGAGGGAGAAGAAAAGGAAGACCTGGAGGCAGGAATCTTTTAACATCAGTCTTTTGGATGGTGGGGATCACCAAGATGGAGATACGTTTGTGTGTTTTTGCTCTCAGTATGATCATGACACATCTTTTTTTGCATTCTTCTCTGCATAAGGGCACTTTTTCTTGCAATGATGAATATATTTTTTCAGTTAATTACCACATTTCCATTCTCACTTGACTATTTTCACTTACTTTCATTCAATTAGTTTATCCAATTTTCCAGTCCTATCCTTTTATGTCCTTTTTTCTTCCACCCTTTCACAAATTATATATGCCATATGTTTATTCCATTTAAAGTAATACTTTTTCATTGTGTTAATTTACCTCAACTGAAAATCATTCCTTAGATTACATTCCAGTGTTATTAGAGCATACACGTGTGTGTGTATGTATGTGTGTGCTAGAAAGAGTATGGGAATATTTTTCTTACCTTTTATCCTTCTAAGCAGTATTCTCCCAGTCCTACTTTGCCCCTGTTGGTAGATATACACTAATATATTACAAAGTACAGTACTATGAGAGAAATTAAGAAATTAAGTGGGGCTCAATAAAATTACATTGGCAAAGGTTTTGGGAAGACCATGGAAATGATTTAATCATGTCCACTTGAAAAACCTGAACTTATTTCTATAGAAAATGGCATAAAGAACTAAGTTTCCTGAAAATCCTGTGCTATTCTGATGAAACCAAAACCAGAGAAAATATCAGACACTTTTATTTTCCCATGTCAGAGAATGAGAGGGTTGTTTTTCGAGATTTATAATCCAAACTAAGAAAAAAGTCAGGACAGGCTATACAACAGTGCATATCTGACGAATCAGGTCAGAAGGGAGAGTAGTTATATTGCCCAATTAAAAATTATAATTTGATGGCAAGTAGGGAGCCAGGTAGAATATAAATTTAAATAATAGTAACTAGTAGTTGTTTTTGGAGGGGCTCTTGCCCATTTAATATTGTATCCCAGCTGTTTAAGATCTGGAAAAGTCCTTAACTATGCAATCCATTCCGATATAACAATATTTAAACTCACTTCTTTTGATTAAACATTTTTAGACATTATCAACACTCAGACACTTAAAGATATGCAAATTAGGTGTCCCCCTCCTCCAAATGACAGGTTTGCTTTAAAGACATCCACTGAATTTTAAATTTTAATGGCATTTTACTAAAAAGTATGCACACATCTAATTTTCTTTTTTTTCTTAATGAATTTTTATTGAAGTTCCAGGTATATAATTAAAAGACAGAAACAAAAAGAGAATACAGATACAACGTTAAGAAACACACAAATATGATAGATCAATAGAACAAAAAAGGTATAGAAAACAAGTAACTTCCAATTTATCTCTAGCCTTGAGGACTTAAAAATTTATTCTAAATGCTAGTTTTTCATATAATATGTAAAGACAATTCTTTGCTTAATATATCATTATATTTATAATCTAGTCTTCATATCCCCATGTAAGCTTTGCCCCTCCTGCATTTTGTAAATAATCCATTAATGGTTTCCACTCTTTGAGATAGTGACTGCTTACATTTTCTTTCAATAGACAAGTCAGTTTATCATTTTCTGCCATATCCATCAGTTTTAATAACCATCCCTGTATCGTCAGTAGGGTCTGAGTTTTCCAAAACTGTGCATACAAAAGTCTTGCTGCAGTGATCATATATTGTATAATTCTGGCAAATTGTTTTTCCAGTTGTAAATCCAATATCCCTAACAAAAACAACTCTGGTTTCAATGGTATCTGTATCTGTAATATACTCTGCATCAACCTACACAGTTGCAACCAAAATTTCTTGGTAACCTCACACGTCCACCACATACGGTAAAACGACCCTTCTTGGCACACATCTAATTTTCCATCTCGAGGCAGGATTTTCAGTGGGTGCAGCAGGCGGCCCCCTTCTGCTGCATTACTACTATAGCGAGCCTTTACTAATGGCAGCAGCCGCCATTCCAGAAAGATTAAGGTGGTGCACGTGCAACCATGTTACTGAAGAGCAACCCTTGAATTCTGAATTCAGAGGAGACCTAAAGCAAAATGATGAAATGCTTCTGCCTAGTAGCAGATTCTTACGTCGAATGGCATTATCAAAAGGTATCTTGATTAGATCAGTACTGTATTTGCAGACATGCTGCCCAACAGATATGCTGCCCCCTTCTGCTGCATTACTACTATAGCGAGCCTTTACTAATGGCAGCAGCCGCCATTCCAGAAAGATTAAGGTGGTGCACGTGCAACCATGTTACTGAAGAGCAACCCCTGAATTCTGAATTCAGAGGAGACCTAAAGCAAAATGATGAAATGCTTCTGCCTAGTAGCAGATTCTTACGTCGAATGGCATTATCAAAAGGTATCTTGATTAGATCAGTACTGTATTTGCAGACATGCTGCCCAACAGATACAAATCTTGCCCGGCAGTATGCAATTGCAAACAATTCTAGGCAGGTTTGAAGGCATCATTAACTTGAACAATAGTGAGAACAAATAGGACTGGCTAAGCCCTCAGATGGATTGAGGCTGCATCCCAAAAGTGATCATTAGACATTCTTGACAGTTCTTAAAAATATGATTTATTTGTCTATCCCATTTTATGTTACTTGAAAACAACAACAGACACAAGTCCTTATACAGGTGGCAGTACTGTTGGGTCTTGGGCAGCAGGTAGCAAGTATAGACCTTGTATCAGCTCTCAAAAACACACTAGCAGGTGTGTGTGTATGCACACATACACATACACAAACACACACTCATACTCCTTCCTCAATGATAAACTTTCCCTCTGTGTTTGATATCTGGCCCTTCCTCCCTCTCTCCCTCTCTTGCTCCTGTTCTTCTGCTTCCCAGACAGCAGCATCAAAAGCGAAAGGTCAGGCATGCCATGGAACAAGCTGCCATTTGCCCACCATCTTCATTTTTCCAATAAGATTTCAAGCAATACCCCATTGCTCTAGAAGCTTTCTGGGAAATCAAGATGCTGGGCACAACTGCAACTTTTCTCTGCCATACAGAACATCTCTTCTAAAATAGGGACTGCAATATGGTGTTCTTCGTAAATGGATACAAAATGTATTCAGGTTGTATCACTTAGGAATACTGCAGAATAAAAAGAAAGTATACATTAATCTGAATGTGCAAGGTATTCAAATTTTTCCCTTGTGAAAGACTTTTCCTTATATCCTCCCTTAAGTCTCTTTACTATTGGAAATTGCAATGTGCTTTTTTCAGTTGTATGAATTTTGAATATATTTGTCCTAACAAATATGGTCTCATGAATTTTGCATCCCAGTGTTCTCAAAAAGGTACATTTTTCATGTATGTATATATGTGTTTCAGTGTGTTTTGCAGGTAATCAGGTAAGGCTATGAGGTCATACAATATGACTTATCAAAGCAAATTATATCATCTCTTTACCTTGATTAGGTGAAGAATTAGAGAATCAGTTTGCCTTGATGGCATAAAGCACTTTATCAAAGGGAATCAAATCAGCATTGCAACTGCCTCTTCAGTTATGAATTTGTGTTAAAATGTCTCTGGGATTCTTTCTGAGTCTCTTTCAGCAGCATTCACAGCTTAAAAAAAAGAAATTGATCATTGTATCCATTTGTACTGCAATTAAGTTTTGTCCTTGAGTGACAAATGCCATGTTATCAACATCACTATGATGGGAAGTCACTGTCCTCACCGTTATCAGTAAGACTTGCTTAGCTCACAAGTGTAGATGGTAGTAAAATGCTCCAATATTAATTAGTTTTACACACACTCACCAAAATAATATTTCATTCCTTTCCGAGCTGTTTAGAATCCACTGGTTATTCTTAGGATTTTAGTAAGGAATATTCTGAAATGACAAAGATTTATTTTTAGTTTCCACCATTCATACTCCTAAAATAGTTGTAATAGTGGGACACAATGTGCTGTTCTGGGCTAAAAGTACATCAACAGAATGGCACATTTCACCAAATATTTATATAAAGTGATATTCATGTAAAGACCTAATGAAAATAATTTTTCACAGTATTCAGAAACATAATATGTTTATTATTTAATATATTTTAAAGTCCTTGGTGCCAGTAATGTGCCTGGGCCTGGGCCCCTGAGTGCGTGAAGGGACCCATCTCCGGGCTGTGTTAGTGACTGTGGACTGTGATACTTCCTTGGCTGCTATGTATTTTAATTTTTGTCCTGGTTGTAGTTGTTT
Organism: Python bivittatus; assembly: GCF_059951505.1. Classification (NCBI taxonomy): domain Eukaryota; kingdom Metazoa; phylum Chordata; class Lepidosauria; order Squamata; family Pythonidae; genus Python; species Python bivittatus. The sequence goes on from NW_028277074.1 coordinate 31,444,588, forward strand.
TTATTTTTATTTTGATATCGTTCACTTCTCAGAGTCACTCGTTGAAATGGGCAGCTATAAAAATTGATTAAATAAATAATAAAATGTGAAAATGTTTCTACTGCCTCTTTGAATGAAATGTTTATTTTAACAAAGACATAATATTTCTTATGCTTTTTGGATGATTAGCAGACTTTAAAAATAAAACCAGACTAGGCAAGAATTTGTCCTGCTGTAGCTTATTTCCATTTAAGAAATGTCAGAGAAAGTGCTCACATTGTTCTAGTGAAATGGCTATGTCTCAACCAGCTTCATTCCTGCTTACTAGCAAAAAAAAAAAAAAGTGTGGTGGGGGAGAGTTGAAGAACAAGAAGGAGCCTTTTATTGTGAAATTCAAGGAGTTAAAACTAAAAGCATGACTATTTTGCCAGTCTGTGCCTTGTTACACTATACCCGCCTGGGCAAAAAAGAGAATATAAAGCAGTAGTAAAGAACAATGTTACCAGCATATTCGTTGCCCCTTCCAGAGGGAAGGCTGTCTTCTGTCAGCCATCTTTCCAAATCAGATGGCTGCTCCTTCAGAGGTTTTTCCTGGAACATCATAGCCAAACCCTTTGGCTTGTCCTCCCTGGCCGGCACACAGGTTTGCCGACATCCTCTTTTTGTCTTGTTTCTTGGCTCTGCCAATTTTCTTAGTCATTTTATTATTCCAATAATTATTATGTGATTCACCCCTGATTTGATTCAAATTCAAGACTCAGACATATAACTGAATCTGCGATTTGATTTGAGTTGCTTGGAGCTTCACTTTGAAAACAAGATGTATTCATAGCCTATAATGGGTAACTGTCTAAAAACCTGCAGCTTCTTTATATTTTAGCAGAATGACATGAAAATAATAGGGATAATAAGCCTTCAATTGGAAATTATATGTGTGCGTGTGTGTGTGTGTATGTAAATTTACAGCCAACAGGCCCAAATAGAGATTCCTCCTGTAACCCTTCTAGACAGATACAACAGGGATAAAGAAAGGACCACACAGCAGCCTCTAAATTGTACAGCAAAGAGTTTATTAAAAAGTCTTGCTGAGTCAAATCACAAACTCTCCTACTGCAACTTAAAAGTAAATACCGTATTTTTCTGTCAATAAGATGCCCCCATGTACAAGACGACCCCCACTTTTCCAACCCAAAATTAAGAAATCAATATTTTAAAGATAGTGCAGAACACATTTTTATTTAGTAATTAGTTAACATTTACCTGATACACTCGGTGGGAGGAGGTCCAAACCGTCGCTCTGCAGCTCTATTTCCAGGCTCTTTTGCATAACTGATTACATTCAATCACGAGTGAAACTGCAGAGAGCTTGTCTCTGCAATCAGCCTTCCTCTAATTGGTTTGTTCAGCATCAGCTGACGTCAGTTACATAAGGCTCATGATTGGAGGAAGTCTGTTTGGGAGACAAGCTATTTCACTCGTGATTGGAGGCTAGCAATAGGAGGAAGCCTCTATGCAGAGACAAAGTATGGGCAGTTTTGCAACCGCACGGTTCTCTCCTTGGCTGACTTCCTTGAATAAGACGCCCTTCAATTTTTAGTGTAAGGATTTTAGAAAAAAGTATCGTCTTATAGTCGGAAAAATACGGTACTTCAGACAATGGTTTAAAGAAAAGTAAGCTCTGATGTTTTTCCACTTTCCTGGGATGCCAGGCTTAGCACAAAAGGCTTGTTGACTTGCTCTTGTGGGTCAAGATGGTGCTTCCTTCTGAACACTAAGCTTCATGCAGTGCCAAACCTGGTCTGCCCTGCAAAGGAGCCTAATCAATGGCTTGGGGGTGGGGGAGGGGAAGAAAGCAGAGCTGTGAGATCTGTACCTTGCTCTCCTTACAGTTTCAGAGGCAGCAAATGTGGGATGGATCAATGAATTTTAATGCTATAGAGAAAAGGCTGTGGCATTTCTAACCTTGCCAGAGACACTCCCCCTTTAAAACCAGTAAATGTTGAAGCCAGTTTTAGCCTCGCAGCTACTCATTGTCTAAAAGAAGCTTGCCTATGGTTTGGCCAAAGAATATAGACTAGACTGGTCAGCCTCAAGCCATATTCAGGATTCTGACAGTTGAGCTGAACTCCCAGCTGTGAAAGGAAACCCACTCAGAAGTATAACGTTCCATTAGCACAAAGAGAACGAAGTAAAGGTTGTGTCTGGCTACATTAAAAAAGGTAAGGAAGTGTGTGAAGCTCAAAGTAATGTTAGTCTTGCTACCCCATAGAGCTTGAATAAGCAGAGAGTTTAATAAGATGGTAAAATTAATTGACCAAGCTATTCATATTGGTGTTAAAGAGCGCATCACATTATTCAACCACACTTTAGTGTTCTTATGTGGAAGTGAAGCTGCAATCTTACATTGTCTGTAACAACCACAGACGCAGCAGAAAAGCCTTCAAATACGTGAAGAGCTTCACAGCCTTTTGGTTCAATTTGCTGCATCAAAGGGGATCTCTATTTCAGTTCACGAAATCTCTTTGCGTAGTCCCACCTATTATTCTTTGTTTCTCTTGAAATGGTATCATCAACACCCGCTACCTATCCCAATTAGCCTCCCACTTAGTTGTTCTGGTTCAGAAGATATTGTTAATCTATCCCAAATTTTCTGCGGACTGTGGTCTTAGGTAGAATTGCTTTGTTCACCTTTCCTCTTCTCATTCCAGCAAAAGTAAGTTTTGTTCTGCGGCAAGAGTCTGAGTCCTGAGGATAACTCTTCTCATGCTGCACTTTAGATACCAGTCTGCATGGGTTGTTTCTGCACAAGATGAAAAATGTGCTGTTTTGAGCTGACACAAATGTTTGTGGCCTGGTAGTTCAGCTGAGGTGTTATGGGCAGGCTATGGTTCAGCTATACTGAAACGTGAAACATTTTGGTGGTTCCAGGTTTTGGCCAAGCCAAAACTCCAGACAGGTCGTTCAGGGTGGCTCTTTTGTCTCCTCTTCTGCACGGCCTGTGCAGCAGTCTGTCCACCAATCTGGCCTTCTGTCCCTATTTCCTCTTAGCCACTGATGCCACCTACCCCTCTTTGAATTCAGGTCTGGCCTACGCAATCCAACCACCTGTTCTTCCTTCCTTCTGTCCATCCCTTAACTGCGAAGTGTTGCCACTTTTAAATTGAAGTGTGGCATATACAACCTGCCCACCTATCCCTCCCCATGATCTTCCAGCAACTGATGTTTCTTCTTGATCTTCTCGGCTGTTTCTTTTTCTCACCTTCCCTTAACTATTGCTGCTATGCACCATGGCCATCCTTAAATTCAAGTGTACCATATTCAATCTATCTGCCTGTTCCTCCCCACAATCTTTCCTACCCTTCCTATTTCTTCTTAGCTTCCATTGTGTACCACTACTCTTTTTAAAAATACTTTTTATTAAATAGTTTTACAAACTAACAAACATATTAAAGATAATACAAACTAAAATCAGAAAAAAATAATAGAAAAAACAAAAGAAATACAAAGTGCAAAAAGAAAAAAAGAAAAAGAAGAGAAGTAAAAAAAAAAAAGAATATTTAAAGTAGTGACTCCTGATCTTCCTTGCAACAAGTACAAGCAAATTATTAATTCTCTACCCCCTATGAATTTACATACATGGTTCACTTCTTCTCATAACCCCCCCTTATCCATTCTCAGATCCAAAAATCATTGTCATTTCTGTTCAAAGGTCAGCAAAAAGTCCATAAAGGGTTTCCAGAATTTTATAAAGGTATTTATATTTTAGCCCTGATCAAACAACTTTATATTCCTTTCTTCTGTTTCTAACAATCTTTAATTTATCAAGTTGCTGACATAGGACTGAATCTCCATTTAGACTTTCCTTCTCCCATCTCAAACATTTCTTCAAAGTTTTAAACATATAACTTTTAAAAACCCTCTATTGTAAATCCAAAAAAAAGTCTTTGCCCATGTCCTTTTTCATCTCTTGATTTGTCGTTTGTATTTCCATTCTGTCATTACTATCTTATAATCCTCAATTTCTTTATTTTCCAATATTTCCAATATTTCTCCACCAATTAGAATTTGTATCCCCTCTTTACATTGCCTATCCATAAACTCTTCTGTACTGTTGTCTGTCACATCTTTCACTTCTTTTTTTTCCCCAAAAAATATAGTTAAAGGTGTAATGATTATTGCTCTCAAATTAGTTATAAGTTTCTCTCCCAATATTTCATAAAACCTTTTAAATGTCTCAAGCATCATACCTTTGTCTGTCATTTTGTAGATTTCACTTTTCTTTTTCCTGCCTGGAACTTTAGTCCCCTTAGTGGCCCATTTCTATATTCACAGTCTCAGGTTTCCTTGTTTTGTTTTTACTTTCAGCCAGTAATATCTTTCCTAATAGACTAAATATTTTGTGTTCCCACAGAAGGGTTATTTTGTCTACTCAAATTTTTAAAATTCTTATCAAAACATCTAATATTTCAAATTCATCTGGTCCCTTAATCCATTAAAAAATTATTAAATTAAATTCTTATTTACCTTTTTGCCTTTTGTTTTATGTTCTTTAAGTTCTTTAAACTGCTAGTTAGCTTTTCTTCTATTTTGGGATGAAGTTTTACTCACCAGGTAGATTTTCAAACCTGCTGTTTGGAAAACCTCTTTTAACTATAAAATAATTATAAATCCAAAGGTGATTAGAAAGTGAAGTACTTGAACCCAGTGTCCTTAAAGGTTTTGCTGCAGTTGAGAGCTTGATAGCTTCCTTCGTCTCCTGATGCTCAGACCCACAGGATAACTGCTGTCCTGCAGTTTCCTCATGAGGAACAGCTGTCTGGAGCACAAGTGGAAAATCTCTCATCCACTCCTTGTCCAGAGGGGTTTCATCAGACCAAGCTTGCCCCCAGTCTGTTGGTTGTAGCTGTGGTGGTGTCTCCACTCATTCAGAGACATCTAGCTTGCCATTTTTCCTCATCCGGAGGTCTCCATTGCATACCACTACAGATGGCTAACTTTTCTCCTACTCTGTTTAGCCCCAGATTCTTCTGTTAAGACACACATGTCTCATTTCCACAGCTGACATGACGTGTGGACTTGGACCACACCAAAATGGCTATTTTGCACATGGAATGGTCCATGCATGGAAAATTTTGCATCAGAGTCCCCATGGCCATGTTGATGACTCATTTTATAAAAATAAAAACACTTAATGGAATAGCACAATATACAAATTATGGAATGTTAAAGCTGCCCACAGTTTATGGGAAATATAAATACTATGGAAATTATCAGTTTATGGTATTCCATAAGCTGTCCCATTTTATGTGGTGCTTACAATTATAATTGAAAACTCTTGTATATCTCATGTTGGTTTTCTACTGTTGGTGATATCTTTTACATGTTTAGTTAGTGGTTGTCAATGAAGAAACAATTGTCTATCTGTCCATACATCTGGGAAATTAACTGTATTCATTAATCTACATGTATAATGTATTGTCACAATGTGACTGGGTTCTTTTAGAACTGGATATGTATTTAAGAGTACAAGGATGGGAATTAACACAGAGAAAGCCAGACATGGAGGCTTTTATGTTTCTTCTTTACTATTTACAGCAAAATTATTTACAATAGCTATTTATAACAAGATCCCAGCTTCTACTTGGTGTCAGGATTCCTCTTAAGTCTCTGTCCCAGAGACTATTCCACTCTCCCTAAATGCTTAACTTACTCTGCCTTCACTGTCTCCTTCCTCCATTTCTGGGACTATCAAGAGAGAGTAAAAAGAAGTATGTGTGGGATTTACTGTATGAATGAGTGTGCTCAGCTTGTTTCCTTTCCTTGGATCTGATCTTCTGTTGGGGGAAGAACCTCTCTTGGAAGTCTTCTGCCCACTCTCTCCCTAGAGATTAGGGCTTCGCCAAAGACTCTGACCCTTTGTCCATAGCTAGCCACCTCCCTCCTTCCTGTCTTGGCCCTTGGGTGAAGATGACATCTCTCTGGGACTTTGCTCCTCTTCCTCTAGGAAAGCCATGCATTGACTTCCTCTCTGACCAAGAACCAGCAGCTCCTCTGCACGCTTACATCAACTTTACTGTCCAACTTTTTTCTCCAGCCACTCCCTTCTACAACAGTCTTTGGAGCTCTCATTTTTTCTTCTTATTTCTGTCCTTGTTCTTCTATGCTCTCCTTCTCTTCTCTCTCTCCAGTTTTGGGTTGGACTGGCAACATGTCCCCCAGCAGCGGGGGTAGGTGTCTTCCAGGGCTCTAGTCCCCAAGACTTATATACAAGGCTGGACCACTGGGGATGCTGTCCACCTCTGCCTACAACAATCCTGGCAGCCTAGGTCAACTCATCAGCCCTTGTGAGAGCACAGCTGCCCTTCAAGGCCAGAACTGAGCTTCTCCTGTTTTTCTCCCTCCTTCTGTTGACTCATGCCAGCAGCCATACCAGGCCACTAAAAATCATATGCCATATGTATATTGCTATTTTGCTGTCTATTCTTGCCTACTTTTGTGCACCTATGTAAATGAGAAAATGTTGTTTCTTATGTTTTTTTTTCTCATTGATGGCAACAATACAGTCTACTCAGTGCAGCAGTTAGAATATTGGCTTGCAAAACAAAATATTGTGAATTATTCAGAAGGAAAAACTGGAGTGCCAGTTAGTCATACCCCTTTTCTGATACAAGTGATACCCCTTTCTTTTCAGACACAAATATGTGCAGAAAATGTAAAGTATACCAGACGTTTATGTAAACAAATTCTAAAACAGCTATCTGATTTTGTGCTTGAACAAGAAAACTAATTGCTTGTTTAAAAGCAATCACAATTTTGAAAACAGAGGATTTCTGTCAATCCATACCCTATTTAAATCAAGAAATCCCAGTGCTTCACCTTTTAAGTCAAAATAAAATCCTTTAACAAGAATGCATTTACTTCCAGAATCAGACAACAGTGCACTTAATTGTTTTTTCAATTAACCCCTCTGCCCTGAAAAATAGAATGATGCTGTGTATGGAATCAGTAGATTTGCTGTCAACCCTACTCTCAACTGGTAATTGCAAAGATTTTGTTAGTACATTTTGTAAATGGTCCCAGCTGAGCACAATGTAGTTATTTTAGAAGTTTTCCTTAAAGTGCATTGCTTTCTCACCCTAATTAATTGGTTGGAAAACATCAAATCAGTTATGGAAACATGACTTAGAAGCTTAGAATAGAATATGAAAGTATCACCTTTATATACCACATTATCTTTCTGTTCATGTTCTTCCATCTCTTCTTTCTGATCTCTTTGCAGCTTGACTATTGCAATGCATTCTCCATGGGGCTGCCCCTGAAAACCACTCAGAAACATTGACCGGTACCAACTGCAGCAGCGTGAGCATTGATGGGCTTGCTTAGCATGTCCATGTGACACCTTTGCTGTGCAAGCTGCACTGGTTGCCAATGTACTTCAAGGTGTGGGTTGGCAGCGTGTTGTTGGACTTTTCTCCTCTTATTCCAGCAAAGGTAAGGTTGCCAGTGTGATTCAAGGTGCTGGTTCTCTCCTATAAAGCCCTACATGGCATAGGGGCCATTCATTTGAGGGACCGCCTATCTCTCACGGTTTCTGCCCAGACAGTACAATCTTTTACAGCGGGTGTGCTCTGGGTCCCCTTGATTAAACAGTGTAATGTACTGGGACCCAGGAAGTGTGCCTTCTCTGTAGTGGAATGAGAATGAGGTTCCCTTGAGATCCAGATTCCCTCAAGGGAATGAGGTTCCCTTGAGATCCAGATGACTCGCACCCTGATGGTATTCCAGAAGGCCTTAAAAACTTGACTCTTGAACTTGGGGTAGTTTCAGATTTATGTGTTGTCTAGATTGCCATCTTGTAACTATCTTGTAACTGCTTTGTAAACATCTTTGGATTAATTGTATTCTTATTTACTTGTTGCTTTGGGTGTGCGTCTGTTTTTACAAAAATGGAATAAAATAACAAACCTGTTCTAGTTCCATCTAGAAAGGTTCTCCCCATGTTTCTTTGTATATCCAACTTGTTATTTTCTTTCTGTTTGCTTGTATAAGGGATGTGTTTTGTTATCAAAATATAAAATTAGCCATTTTATCAATCTGATCAATTTGGGACTAAATCAGTTTGTTATTCACTTGTATGACTAAGGCCTAGTTTTCCCTATGAATTGGATATACTGCTTCAGAGTAAAAGTGAAGGAGAGATAATTTCTTTTGACTGGAAATTATATGTCAGAAAGATGATTCCAATTCTGTTGTGTAATGTGACTAACTAGTTTTCTATGAATAAGGAAAGTTAGTGGCTGGAGGGAGATAGAGAATATTTAGTCATAGAAGTGATCTAGTAGTCTATTGTTATCACATACTTCCTTCTCACTAAGATGAATACAGGTATAAGAAATTGCTTTCTCAGCTTAAGAGAGTATCTCCTTTGTCTATATCCTAGGAATTGATTCTCATACTATGGAGAAACCTAACAGAACATTGGAGGAGGTATTATAGATAGAGTGCTCCAAATCTTTTTCAGTCTATTTGGGTATATAAGTAGTCCCCAGTTGAAGAACAAGTTCCATTCTCAAGGTCTGTCCTTAAGTCGAATTTGTATGTATGTAAGCCAGAACAACATTATTGTATAATACTGTATAAGTAATATTGTGTATTTAACTTGAATCATTGTTTAATTTAATCATTGTTCAATTTAAATGTTGCTACCGTAGGCTCTGTTCTTAACGATGGGTCGTCCCTAAACTGGGTGTTCTTAACCTGGGGACTACCTGTATACACACCCAAGCCTAAGTCCAATAAAGTATCAATACTATCAAAAAGTGACCATTTCATATTTCTTCCTTTTCATTTGTGTGATCATTCTTCTTTGTGAAATGAATAGCATTTTGCTAACTCAGGACTTTCCTCTTTTCTGTACCAATAGCTTGATAGAACATACTGACCTGTCTTTAATACACTTGTCAATGTTGTTGCCGGCGTAGGGATGAGAAGTGATTATATATTTGAGCCATAGACATAGGCTCTTTATCCTCTTTTCTAGATATATAATCTCTTCATAAGCTGCACTCTTGACCTTGATTTTTCTGAACTGCAGTATATATTTTAACCTCTAGGCTAAATCTTTCTTCATAACTCAGATCTAAATGCTAAATCATTTATGATCCTTTCAGCTGCAACTTCATACGTCTTCATAGTTTTTCTATGTGAAAAAAACAAACCAAGTGCAAAAATAAGTGATTTTCATTGTCTGGTTACAGATTATGATGTCTGCTATCTCCCAATGGATTTATTAAAATTTATTTTTTTAACAGTGAACTAAGAAGGTTTTTAATTCTAAAAACAATACTACTGATATTAGCTACAAGGAAATATTAGCTAAATATCTCCATCAGCGAAAATGAATATAGAAGTTAGTCTGTTCCCCAAAAGACGTAACAGAACTAGAATGTTCATCAAGCTGTTTCATATTTCAGTTAGGCTTGATAGAGCACTGGGTTGCTCACTGAGATTGCACAGCCACTATTCCAGGTATGGTGAAAGACAATGATTTATCTAAGAAAAACTAGGTGAAATGCGAGGTGGGAGGAAGTAGGCATCACTTAGTACGGTGCTTGATACCTTTTCATTCACACAATTTCAGCTATATATCATGGATATACATTGAGGGAAGGCAGAAATCAGTCTCCAGCTTACTTCTAAGGCAACAGTTCAGAATGTCAATTGCTGAAAAGCAACAGCAGAGGAGGACTGATGTCCCCAGGTCTTGTTTTAGAACTTCTTGTGGGTATCTGGTTGGCAACTGTGTTAAAGAAAATGCTGGACTTGATCAATTTTTGATCTAATCTAACTGGGTTTTCTTATGATCTTATGATTTTTTGGGCGGGGGGAGCAGGATAAGGAAAAAGAAGATCAGTATCAAACCTTTCTCAGCCTGTCCAAGGTAATTCTGCTCTCCATAGAATACTCTTTGACTATTTTGTTTTCCTTCTCCTCCTCCTAGAATGCACTATATGTTTGTATGCACCAGAAAGTGGTGTAGAGAAATGCAAAGGAGCTTTTTCAGGATGGGATGAGATTCATTATACAATTCTGTTCTGAAACCTTCAGTGTATTTTATGTCTTTCTGCAAGAAAGGAGTTTCCACTTGTTGGGATTTTCTAGTAGAAAAGGTTTAATGCGGGGTTTCTCAACCTCAGCAACTTTAAGATGGGCGGATTTCAACTCCCAGAATTCCCCAGCCAGCCATGCTGACTGGGGAATTCTGGGAGTTGAAGTCCACCTATCTTAAAGTTGCTGAGGTTGAGGAACCCTGGTTTAATGTGTACAGATAAGAAATAGCTAGGAATCAAACTTCTGCTTTCCTTTAATGGAAGCTTATATTTCAGGGCAGGAAATTCTGCATATAAAAAATCTAAACTACAATCTAAAAATATAATGTGTAGATTTCCTTTTATTCTTCTCCTTCAGTAACAGGTAGGAGAATAATCACAAAATCAAAACCCACAATTCTATCTTTCTAGGCAGCATTTTCATTTTACTTGTTCAGTTCTGTATATTTGTACAAAGACTTAAATTCGTGTAGGTGAAAAAGGAGTACAGATAAAGGCATTTTCTCCACGTGACTAGACATATGCTTCAAGAATGATAATGTGCTCATGGAAACCTTAGTGCCTGAATCTGTGAGCTGAAATAAACATACACAGATATTCAGTCAGGTGAATTTGCTTTTCGGTTGAGCTGGAATCCTGATAGCACAAGAAAGAAATATCATCTTGGTCCTGACTGTTTTTATCAGCAAATGAAAGGCTGAGAGAGGTTATTCACTGTAAACACATCAAGCAGCTGGCATGTTCAAGTATTTACTTGTCATTAGCTATAGACCCATTTTTCCAAGACACAGATATTTGTTCTGGAAAGGAGCAGAAGAATCCATTTGTTGGTCTTGATTGCTACTTGTTAAAATGTTTTTGGCAATTGAACAGCAAGATTCAATTCTCAAATCACCTCTTAGTGTTTTCATTGCCTAGGCAAAAAAACAAAAAAAAAATATCCTTTTCTGAAAACTGGACCTTTCACATCCTGATAGATAAATTGCTGTGCTTCAAATCACATTAGGAAATTCATCCTATGCTATCTCAGAGGCAATTCAGAGACATTGCAGCTTAAATTTACTTTCTACAGGTTAAAGAGTCAAAACTGGCAGTTGTAGAAATGAAACATAAACAGGAACTCATGTTGGTGTATGAATCTTATTAGACTGGAGAGAGTTGGCGGTAAATAGAAATTGTTTTTCCTTTAATCATTTGCTTTCAGCAATGGTAAAATTCTGCTGATGCTCTGTGCTTGCCATTGATATGTTATAAATACACATGGCTATGTACTAGAACAAAATGCTAGAATATGGCGATTACTATAAGGACAACCAACAATGAGTGAAATATAAATTAAATGTGTATAACAATTTTCTTGCCCTGGGGAAAAACTGAGCAAAGTTATCCAGTGATTACACTTCCATCAGCATGTCATTAACTACTCCAGATGGCAGTACTTTTACTGCAAAGATTGCCAGGTATAATGAAGAGGCTAAAAATAACTAAATAATGAAGTGTGACCCAATAATAGAACAATTTACAAAAGGAATTGAATCAGTGAACACTCAGATGCTGGAAACACAGGGAAGAAAAGAATAACCCAGACTGTAATGTTTCATTTGCAAATGGTGAATATAAAGTAATTGATCTTTTTAAAACCAACAAACAAAAAAGCTTTATAAAATTTGATGCATTTTTTTCAGTGAGTCTGCAGATCTTTCTTACTCCAAATCCATTACCAATTTTCTCTTGTTTTCTCTGCAAGGAAGGATGTGAATGTCATTTGCCACTTACGTTTCTATTTTTTTTTTTCCCATAAGCCTTTGATACATTTTTTTTCTATGCAATTTTCCTAAAATATGCTATTCAATTATCTATGCCCATGGAAGGTTGATTTTTATGCAACTTTCCAAAATTTAGACTGGTTTTTATAAACTTTTTCTACTATCTATACTTTGGCAGAATGCTGTAGCATGCCATTTTAAAATTTTAAAAATTGTTTTTTTTTTTTTTTATTAGATGCTTTAGATAAATTTTTGATATATTTCTTTGACATCTTGGTCACCATTTTGATAAAAGGACTAGATCATACACATAAGTTGAGTTTGAGTCAATTAATCACTGCCAGTTTTGAATTGCAAGAATGTACAGTATGATCCACAAAAGCATTTAATTCCACTGTATGACATTTCCAGGTCTACTAATGTGTTTGGCAAGGGATTCCAAAACCAATGCTCCAATGTTTCCCCTGGCCAGGGAGTTCTATATCATGTCAGCAAATAAAATGTACTTAGATTTTGTGCTTTGTAATTTTATTAGTTTCCTCCACAAACAGAATTTTATCAACACAGGAAAAGTTGCTTCCAGTTCCAAGTTTCTTCCATTTCAAGACAGAGCTAATTGTGCAATGAGTAAGCAAAGCTCGTAATAAGCAGGGGGAAAGTGCAGCAGAGAATCAGTACTGTGCTGGAGATTCTGATTAGTTATCTTCCTGTAAATCTACTGATCTGATGTTTTGGTCTTTGCCTTCAAAAATGGCATATGATGTGTATTTCCTGGAAAAAGGAAACAAATGTAAAATATAAAGAAGAAAGAAGGAAGGTTAAAATTAAGATGGGATAGATGTGTGAATGAACAATGAAATTTTTGCATTTATCTGTATATGTGTGCCTGTTCAATCTGCATGAAAATTCACATTTAATTACCTTTAAAGTATGTATTTTAAAATGTTGTATATATTTTTGAGTTAAAGACTTTGTCACAATTGGCAGATGAGTATGACGGCTAGCAAGATTTCAATTCACACATTAGTGGGGATGCAAATCAGTAGTTCAGTTCATATTAGAATCCGCAACTTTCCACTTTCCACTTCCAAGGCATTACCACATTCTGACTAAGCAAAGGTTAGAGAAATTAAACTTTGCCTATAATAATAAGGTTCTAGACTGAACATGGACAATTTTTGGGGAAGGGGCAGTTCTTCAGATCTGCTGAATTCTCTCTGGTGATGCCACTATCATGCCACCATGTAATACATGAGGATGGCACTTAGCCTGTTATTTCAGGAAAAATATAATTCAGCATAAATTAAGGTCATGAGGTCCAGAGAAAAGGCACATATGATAAAGAAAACATCAGTTTTGGCAAATGCATGCTTTTATATCTGTATGTATAATTTAAGCAAGAGCTCTTTATAGAACTCAGTCTTACACCTTGTTCAGTTTGGTATATGTCTCATTCTCACCATGGATTCTGTATTATTCGTACCAAGTTCTGTGCTTTCCTTAAAATATTCTGTTAGCCCATTATGACAGTGATTTTCCATCACCTACTAAGATGTAGAACAATTTATGAGATTGTCAAGTTCTAATTTAGCGCAGCAAATCGTTTTCATTTTTCATTATGGCTGGCATTTTAAGGAGACTTACTTCACTGTACTTGCATTTCGGTATTAATCCATTTTATGTATTGTGAGAAAGAATACTGGAACAATTTTCAGGCAAAATGCACTGATATTTACATAGCTACTAGAAGTCTTAACAGTGACTGCATATTTTTTTTCAAAAATTACGAATAATATAATGCATTTTTTTCTTTGATTAGAAATTATTTTTCCTGAAAGTTATACTAAATTTTAGGAACCAAATCAGTGTGAAGAGTTCTCTTGGTAATAGTTTAGGTTTCTCAGTAGCTTAAGGTATATCATCCTCTGACAGGCAAAACAAAAAGAACTATGATCAGCTATTGATTTGAAGCACTGGATACCTTCAAAACCTTATGCATAAAAATCAGTTACTGGAACCAAGAGAAAGCACAATATTCAATAAATAAAATGACCTCTGGCAAAATTCTTAGAATAGTTTGCATGTTAAAGCAAGATCAACATTATTCAGAAACATACATAATTTTGCACATTGAGAAACTAGAAGCTGCCTGCTCCAGTATCAGAGATACATGTCTGTACGGGTTGCCTCTCCAAGGAAAAGTGGTAGGTGTCAAGTCTGCTGTTTGGTGCTATGTCTGGTCCAGGGATCTGTACATTCTGTAATTGGTTGCTGTGCTTCTCAAACCTCTCTCACATGCTTGTCCTTCAGCTTTGGAAGGGGGAAGAATACAAAGCATCTGCTTTTGTGGGAGTTAGGGAAAAGAGATCCAAAACACTACTGCACTGGCACACCTTAAAATGGAAATGCAGATTCAAAGTTTTCCACAAAAACCTGTATCAATTTGAAACTGATGCTTGAGTGTGAGGCTCACAAATGGTGGTCAGCTGAGAATGGCAACTGATGCAAGGAGAATGCTTGAAAGAAGTACAGCAGACACACACACACACACACACACTCTTTCCTCTTACATCCTGTTAAAATCTGTGTGGGATGGCAGTATGGTGGTATTGACCCTGTTCACTCTTTTAAAACTGCTCTTTACATGAAGAGTAGCCTTGCCTTGTTACACACCATTGTTTTTCTCCCAATTTTTTCAGTGCTAGAGCCATCTGGAAAGAAATTGTCAAAAGGACCAGGGGATATGCAGGGTACAACAGGAAAGCGTGGATATGTTTTGCTTCCTCCTCCAAAGTTTAATAGAATGAAGCAGAAAAGTGGAATGTTTCCCTATCAGATCTCTTTTGGCCTGCTGGTTCTTGACAATGAAGCATAAAGTAGACAAAGTTTACAGCCAACCTAAATATGTTATTGATTGTGTTGAGTATTATTAGCAGGCATTATCTTAATTTGCAACTAACATCTGCTTAGTATTTATTTATTTATTTACTTATACATCACATATAGTATAATGATACCTTGTCTGAGACAATTTTAAAAAATCAATAGATGTTGGTTTTCTTCCTGTGAACAATAAACCATGGTTAATCCTAGGAACACAATATTAGTGGGGGGGGGGATGCATGGCAGGTTGACATCTACTTTGCATCAGTATGTCCTGATACCTTACTCATTTATTCAATTCTTTAGAATAGTAGCAGCTATGAAATGAACTCTTAGGGAAATCTAACTGACCTAATCCTGTTTTACAAAGTACCATGGGTGATTTTTGAGACATAAATAGAATTATCTCTAAGATTCTTTGAGCCATGAGAACTGCCAGCGACAATTTCTGAACATATACTGTGCTTCTATTACAGTTTCTATTTATTAATTCTAATGATTAAAGTTCAGAAAGTATATTTACAAACTATTTTAAATATAACAAATATCTTATAATAAGTAGAAATAAAGAGGCATATCTCATCAATTGATTTATTGATTGATTATGGGCCATCAAGTTGGTGTGAATTCTTAGCGACCACATAGATAAATTTTCTCTATGACAATCTCTAACCTGCTTCTTCAGGTCTTCCAATAGTGCATCCATCACCACTGTAATGGAGTCCAATTACCTTGCTGCTGGCCATCCTTTTACCAGCATTACAGCCTTCTCCAAAGAGCTAGGTCTTTGCATGATATGTCCAAAGTAGGATAATTTGAGCCTTGTCATTTGTGCCTCAAGTGAGAACTCTGAGTTGATTTGTCTATGATCCTTTTGTTTATTTTCTTGACTGTCCATGGTATTCTTAGGTATCTTCTACAGCACCAAAATTCAAAACCATCAATACTCTTCCTACCCTGCTTCTTTAATGTCCAACTTTTACTTCTATAGGACGTCACAGGGAATACCTTTGGTTTAATTATTCTGATCTTTGTAGCTATAGATACATCATGGTATCTGAATATCAGAATATCCATGGCTTTCTACAAGTGCTATGTGAGTTGCTATGATTTGGTTTTGAATTTTGATGCTGTTGCTATAACGTCTTTTTGCTTGGTTTTAGCTTAGTCCAGCTAATTTTGGATTAGTCAGCACACATCTATTAAGCCATTTTAAACTATTCTCTCTTCTTGGTTGGTATTATTTTGTATAGTTTTAAGTTACTATATATAAAATACTCTTGCACTAGGAAGCTCTGTCTTTTCTACAAGTGCCTGGTGAAAGTACCTGAGTAGATGCTATGTTGTGTTTTTGCCTCCTTTTCTTTTGTCAGATGTGCTTCGAAATAGAGGTTACAAGAAATTTAAGGAAATGTGAGCCTTGCCTAGAAATAAATCTAGCTGTATCAAAGTCTTCACTGCTTCCACTTTAAGAGTAAACATCACCTTCCTCCTATTTTAAAGAATTATTTGCTTGTTGCATGCCTTTCCATTTAGCTCTTGAACTGAGTGGATTCATTGCATTCATAAGCTGTTGTGCTAATCTTGAGGCAGTGTTTCTTCAAACCCAGTATATTGCAAGTATAGGATTGTTCAGATAAATACCTGTTTGGAAGGGAATGATACATTTCACTGAAATATTTTGAATAACAGCTTTCAGATTAAGCCTAATCATACAGAAGATGCTTTGGAACACATAACAAAGAATAATGCATTTTAAATGAGTTGAAGCAATTTGTTTGGATGCTGGAGCAGTTGGCTTAGTAGGAAACATTATGCCATGGTTTTACTAAGTAATTTAAGATTCTATCCTTCTTCTATATTAATAAAAATGTAGCAAAATAAATGTATAGTGGGAAGAGATTACAAACCTCTTCTCCCAGAAGCTCTCTGTGTCTACACATCCTTTCTCCACCTTCTGCCTTAGTGTGCAGCTTGGTAGCTCTATTTCTACAAGCTGTCTGCTAGGACACTCCTCCCTATTAATCCCAATGTGTAAGAGGGTTGGGTTCCCCATAAACAGTGTTCCCATAAGCAATTAAAAGGGGCATGGAAGAAAAAAATCATGACACTAATTTTCTAGTGTGGCCTCCTGACCCTGTAGCATTGAGACAATTGACTAGGAGACTCAGACCCTCTTCCCCCATCCTTTGAAACAAAAGATCGATTTCACAAGATATAAATAAAATCAAACTCTAATAAGGGAAAAGAAAAGAGAATGTAAAAATCCATTTTCAGCTTTAAGTAATCACAAGCAAAGCATTCAATGACAAAGGAAATAAAAATAAAGAGAGGTTCAAATCACAGATCACAGCTTAAAAGGTTCTTCCATAGAAAAATGTAAAGGAAAATAGAAGGGTCTGGGAAGACCACAAGATGATATTGGTCAGCTACTAATATAGGAAACATGGCTGGCTGTCATTAGATGTGGGTTGGGTTCTTGCCTGCCCACTCATTATAATGTTTTTTATCTGAATCAATAAGGAACTATCATTTTTGGACTAAATGATACATTAATTAGTATTTTATTATCAATATTAGTGAGAAAAAAGTTAACATGATTAGTGTATACAAAAACATGTTTCTGCTGTTATGTAAGTAATAGCCATAATGTTTGTGTGAGGATAGATAGAGCTTATAAATTGTAAGATACAGATCAGGCTGAATAAAAATTGCTGTAATAATTTTTTTTTAAATTGCATAAAATAGTGCCAAATCAAACCCTTAGGATAATTTTTTTAAATGATGCATACTGAGCATATTGATTAGAATGGATAATTCAGGTAACTACTTGGTTAGCTTTATTCCTTCTCCTTCTCCTTTATTTTAATTCCACTAATAAGGTCACATAACTCTTGTAGAATGAAGGAATGTACAGGAACTATTTCATAGAGGATACTCTTGAACTTTCAAGGTGAAACAGGTGGGTGGGGGCTTGTGGTTGGGGGTGATTAGAGAAACATTAAATCAGTTTGGTTTCTAACAGGAAGTTGAAGTGCATGTTGAATTAACTAGCAAATGATAGATGTCATATGTTATCGCAACAATCAGCAGATGTTGTACATTGTTTCTAGTGGCATGGGGAAATGTAGTGTGAAATCCTGGGTATTAAATTTAGAGAGCTGGGTAGGTGAAAGCCAAGACTTCCAAGGGAACTGTTTCTGAAATGTTACCTCTTCTACTTGAAAGGCCAAGCAACAAGTATGCAAAAGTTATATACAGGTAGTCCTTACTTAAAGACTATGTTTAACGATGGTTCAGAGTTACAACGGCCTCGTAAAAAGTGCTTTACAGCCTGTACTCTCACTTACAACCATTGCAAACCATTGCACCACTGCCCGCAGTCACGTGATTGTGATTTGTGACCTTTTTTACAATGATCGTAAAGCAAATCACCATGGTTGCTAACTGAATTCTGGCAAAAAAATTATATTGGGGAAGCTGGATTCACTTAATAACCAAATCATTTGCTTAATGACCACATGATTTGCTTAATGACCGCAGTGATTCACTTTACGACTGTCATAAAAATGGTTGTAAAATTAGGTCCAGTCACGTGGTGACTTGCTTAATGGCCACCCTGCTTAATGGCCAATTTTCTGGCCCCTATTGTGGTTGTGAAGCAAGGACTACCTGTAAAAGCATTAATGTATTAGGGGAAATGTGCACAAACTGTATTTACATTTATGTGAACTATTTTTTTCAAACCAGTTTAGAAAAATAAAGAAATCATACTTTATACTAGAAATCTTAAAACTTAGGAAAAAAATCAGATATTTTTATCTGTACTTGTAAGTAGTTTTACTTTGCTGTTCAACTCTCTCCCTCTCTCTTTTCCCCTCCCCAGAGTATCTTTGGCCTAGCTTTCTGTTCTTCTAAATGCAAAGAATATGATTTAAAGACATTTGCAATATTTGCAATTATAGTAAAATCTATTGCAGTTCTTTGCATATACGTGTTAAGCAATTAGGCTGAACTCCATTTGTCATTCTGTTGGAAGGAGTGGAACATAAGGCTTATTATGCAGTGATTTGTAGTGAAGTGTTACCTTTCTGGCAAAGATATCAACTGCAGTGTTATTTTTCTTATGCATTTTTTCCCACCAAATAAGGATGGGTTGTTAGCTAGTAGAATTTACATGAAAAAAAAAAACCTATTTGGGAAACTGCTTGCTATTATGGAATATTCCTTTGACCAGGACAGTATGAATAATAAAGTGTTAGAATGGAACTTTTCTTTAGTGCTTACTTTGTCAAATAGAGGAGGTCAATTCTCCTTATTATAAAGTGGCCAGCTGGGAATCAATATTAACTTAGGGTATATTAGATATATTAATAGTTCAGGCATAAATCCAGTTTGGGATTCCAGTTTAAGAGAAGTCTAATAGAATATTAAGTATTATGTTAACTTTTAAAGTTGTCTTAGTCATGGTGGTTAATATTATTATTAGTATTAGTATCTTCGAATCAGTCTTGACTCCTGGCAACATTTTTCAGAAGTTATTTGCCACTGCCTTCTTCCTCAGGCTAAAAGAAAGTGACTGGCCCAAAGTCACTCATCTGGCTTTGTGTCTAAGGCAGGACTAGAACTCACAGTCTCCCAGTTTCTAGCCCTGTGCCTTTAACCACTACACCAAACTGACTTCAGTGGTTAATTAACACTTATTAAATATTTGTTCATTCTTAACGTAACATCACCTAGTTCAACAACAGCATTTTACTCAACATATGCAGGTTTCTTGCTCAAGCACAAACAGGAAAAAAAGTACATAATACTATTTGCTTATCATGTCATCAGTTTTTGAATTAATTTAGTGATTATTTTCTCATCCCATTTGGAAGTTATAGACTGGTCCTGAAAATAACTTCAGATAATGTGAGACCCATTAAAATGAGCTGCTGCTTCAGCCTTAAGTGTGAAAAAAATGTATTCAAGGATAATGAAATCCATAAAGGCATCTATTTTCCTCTCACAACCCAATTAGTACTTCCAAAAATGCCACTACTATGAAGTGCCCAGACGAATAAACATTTATAGATTACAATCCCAATGAAAACATATTTTGTGTAAGGTTGCACAAGGAGACAAGTAATTTTTTTAAATGAAATGCCTTATGGAAGATAAAAAAATGAATTGTGTATACCTGGGGAAATGTCATTTATAGCATTGCCTTAATAAGTAAACTTGGCTAAAATATCCATAAATGTGTAAGGATTGCATTCTATAATGACGTAATATGTACAAACAACATATTGCTTCCAACTAGTATCACTGACGCTTTGGAAATTCAGTTGCCCTGTCTCTTTAGTGCTTCCATTTGATGCTTTCCGCACCATTTTCTTTGTCACTGAGGTTTCAAGTACATTGCACATTATATGCATAATAAATTTTAAATGGCAGTGGTAAAACACTTGTACTTCCAAGACCTAACTTTTTGAGTGACATTACCACCACCACAGTTGTAAAGTACTTCTATGCAAGTTATGTGTAATAAAAAGTTGATTGTGGCTATTATGTTAATTTAAATTACATTTATGTGTGTATGTATGTATTTAGCTACCTAGCAAACATATATAGGCACCCATCTACCAGAAGGAACTCTGGGGAAACAAGAGTGAAAACCACAATATAATTATAATTATAGGCTGCTTTGCCATCTAACATCTATTGTAAAATTGTAATACATTGTTCTGGTATCAACAACAGATCTTCTGATTGGAGGAATGTATAAATCTAGCCGCCGTCTCCTCCTCCTCCTCCTCCTCCTCATTGTCATCATCCACTGAAAAATAGCAAACATGAAGAGTTGGTAGGAAAAAGCCATATAGAACCTTCAGTCATTCCAAAAATTGCTACAGCAACATTCCAAATCTTATAGAGCCCTGAGGACTCCTTGTCAATTTCCTGAGGGAAGGGGAGTGCTATCAAGAATTACAGGATGTGTCCAAAAAAAATCTCATTCATATAGCAGATGAAAATTTGCAACAATAGAAATGAAAAATTGGGGGAAACAGCACCTGGATGAAACCTAGGGCATCTTAGCCACTCTGTGCTTTGTCAAATGGTGCTCTTTGGATAAATGTGTTGGCTATGATACTGAAATCAATCTCCCGTGAGAGTTGTTTATGTCCGTGTAGAAGAACAGCATGATTGAATCTAGCGTGCTCTTGATCATAGAAATGTCTTTATCCTTTGAAGTATGAGAATAACATTTTCTGACGTATATGATATTACAGAAAGGGTCAGGGTTGTTTTTATCAGCTTTGTCAATTCTGCCAGTAACTGTAGTAGGTGGTTTCCTTTTTCCCAACTCAAAAGATCAACTACATCCTGAAGAGCTGAAAGCTTTACATTCTGTCCCTTGGCAATGTCATTAGCCTATCATGATGGAGCTGTAGTCAAGAAACATCCAAATCAGTTCTGTAAAAGTGTGCAAAGTCCTTTCCTGTGGCAAACTTTTCAATGTTGCTTCTGTGTTGGCCCTGAGGGAAAGCATTAGTGAAAACTTCTGCTAGTATTATTAATAATGCCACAAAAAAAATTTCTGTAGAAGTCCTTAATACACTCAAAGGCTAACATGGTGAGGCTAGCATGTCAAAGAACCTTTCTGCTCCTAGAAACACTTGGACTCTTTAATTGTAGTTATTCTACCAGTATTGTGGTTTTTGCCCAGAATGATTCAAAGTTGATCTGTAGTTGTTTTGTACTCTCCTGAGCAGAAACTAAAATGAGTTCTGATTTGTAGAACTCATATTTTCTTTGGATAGAGTTGTGCTTTGGGAGTCTAACCAACCAAACAGAAGCAGCAATTACTACAATATAAAGTAGGTAGCAAATTTCTGCATGTTCTGTGCATGTCCATCTGCTTTTGCCCCAGGATCTCTTCACTCCTTAGAAGATATGTAGATCTTCAAGGAATTAAATCAGCACTTGTATTTTCAAGCCACTGACTGTAGGGAACTCTTAAAGTCTATCTTGTACAATAAAATAGTTTCAGATTTATGTTGTCTTGTCCTTGCTGAAACTCTTGAAACCAGGCAAGACATTTTGGTGAAGTTCTGATGAAGAAGATCAAATCAGTTACTTCACTTAGAAAATATCTACTGATATATCTTGTAGTATATTCACATCATGTGCAATTCAGTGAACATAAATACTTGGAGCATCTTTTTCTTTACAAGAGACTATAATCTATTCAGATACCCAGCAATATTAGATACTCCATCATAGCATTCGCCACAAGACTGTTCAGAGGAAGGTTAAAGGAGAAAAAAAAAGAAAATAGCAAACAGAAACATAAAGTTCATTTTAAAACTGAACAAAGTTTATTTCTGACACACAGGCATCACACGGTCAGCTTTGTTCAAATGCACAGTTTTGTGAAAAGTTATTTGCTTCTTTTGGAATTTCTGAATTTTGCATAGCTTTGCTACTGGGGTATTATTAGAGATTCATTTGAATCCTACTGAGATATAAGGAAAAAAAAAAGATGGGAAGATTGACATATGCCATCTTTAGCTTGATGGATAGGAGATAATATAAAAAATTAATCAAGCAGTGACTTTTTGCAATGAAACAGAGATTATATTTTAGGAGAACAGAAAATAAACACCTTACTGGCAACTTACTTCATCTATTTAGAAATACTTTTATGTATTAAATAAGCATTATACATAGCAGTCTTTTGGAGTCTGATATGAGTCTGATCAGTTGTCAGCCATAGGTAAACCTTGGTTGTCAAATTATTATAGAATGAACAGAAACCAGTGACAGGTAAATACTGAAATTAGAGTTGAACTCATTTTTGTGAACAGAAAATGCAAAGGAATCACAGATGCATTGCTTTACCTCATCTGTATCAGGACAGAAGTACAAAAGGATGGGCTTTCCTTATAATGTCCTCATACATGTTTTGTCTTTTTTTTTCTTTCTCTTTCTGCAGTTCATAGTGGATACCAATAAATAATAAGGAAGATAAAATTTCCCAGTCTCTCTGCTATGCTACCAACTTTTACTTTATAGTTATTAAAATTCAAGTGCAATTTGAAAAAAAATATCATGTGTAACACACACACATGCACATTAAAAGATGGAAGGTTCAGAAACATTATCTGTCTTCAAAAAGCACTAGTGTTTTAAGCAATGAAGGTCCAATTCAGTAGCATCAGTTCTGTGATGGAAAATGTTTTGTTGGTTGGAAAGTGAAATCACAGGTGTTTCCAATGTGACCCTTCCATATCTCAGGGAGGATGTAGCATCTGAGTTCAGTGTTTTTATCTCCTAACACAGGAGGCACACAGTGCACAATGGATACCCATTTCAAAAGCTTTAGCATTTATCCTCATGGCCATATAATATATATAATGAAAAACATTTCACATGTTTTCATGTGCTTTTAACTTAATCTAATTAAGTGACTGACTTAAGCCAGTGTTTTCTACATAGAGGTAGTAGAATGTTGAAACATTTCAGAAATTGCTACTGTAAATCTGACCATTTTAATTTAATTTAATAGAAAATAATGTTACTTTTTTCCAAAGTGAAAGAAAATTTGGGAGAAACAAGAGAATAGTCAACTGTTTTGTTGCCACAAATATTGCTTGTTTGACTTTTATAGTAGTCCTGTATAAGTTCTTTGGATTGTCCCAAATTTATATCATGTCATAATAACCTACAGTTTAAGAAACTGGTTGAATAAATGGTTAATGGAATGACAAAGATAATGAAAATAGTACACACACACACCCCAGCCATCCCTAATTCACTTAATTTATACAAAATAATGGATAATTTTATTGACACAACGATTACTGTTTTATTTGACTCACAGAATCCATCCACGCCAATAGGATATTTCTGGCCTGTCTTAGAACAAAAAGTTAATTAGCATGCATATCACAGAATATGTAGCTTGCTTTGCCATATTCTTACAACAGTGTACATCAACATCCACTTGCATTTTTATGTATTTAGTGAACCTTTCAAAAGCATTCTGTATCAAATAAGAAATACATCTAGGTTTTAATGGCCAGAGATTTAATCATGTAAACTTCATCAACAATTTAAAGTAGGCAGGGATTCAATATTTTGTGAGCTGTAGGGCCAGAATTATATTTAAGTGCCACTATCATTAGTTCTGTTAGCTTAAGGTAAGTGGATGTTGAGTAGTTTTCTCTGAAAATATGTTCAAAAAATGTCAGGAACTCAGTGAACCGATTTATTATACATCCTTTCTGCCAGTCCTTATGGTTTCTAACGTTCTCTCCCTCAAACAGTATGGCAAGCAAACTTCAGATGTGAACTAAAATTATCTACTCTCCCAATATTTGCTTCTGTCAAATAAAACATGAAATTCGGAGCTTATAGAAATAATTTTCAGTAGAGCATATTGTGCCATTAAAAATGCTGTTAGAACCAATGTCTAACTTCAAATTATCATATGTCACACAAACAGGAAATTAAGGTCTCATTTGTGTCAAAGATTACAAATTTAAATTTAAAATGTTTTGTAGCAAACGCGGGGGGGGGGGGTTGTAAGTGGAGAGGAACCAAAGACCTGTCAAAAGGGCCTGTTAAGGGACACAGATTGCTGAAAAGTACATAGGAAGTTGTAATTTTGTATTATTTTGTCACAATACCAAACAAAACTTCAGAACTTTTATTGTCACCGCTTAAGATAGCCCTTGATTTGAAGCAAGCTGAAACCTGATGCAAAACTAACTTGAATCAAAAATCCATTTGAACCCAATCATCAAGTTTTGGATACATCTATATTAAATCAAGATAACAACTGGATCAAAATGTATGTTAGAATCCACACTGATTTTTAAAAAATCTTTTCCATTGTCTTTCTGGTCTGGGCAATAAAATAAATAAGTTACCAAGCTACCAAGACAATCTTTAAATGGGGAAGAAAAAATGCACTGTTTTTTTCAGAATACAGACTAGAAGTGAGTCCAGGTGCTTGGCAAGAAGTTTATATTGAAATTCCAAAACAGAGATTTATAAGAAGGCCACTATTATGGTAATTATATTGATATCCATAGCAATTTCTAGCTAGTCAAGTTTTGATGGATCCTCTGTTCACTCTCTATTCTGACACTGATTGGACAGAACTCTGCTGCTGGCTAATTAGGGTTTGGTCAATCAGTCAGTGAAGTGCTTTAGGATCCACTCTTCAAAGGAAACTGTCACTTGCTCAGAAGACTTTGGAGAGGCCTCCAGACAACTGTGCTAAGCTGTTAAGTAGCTGCAGTTGCTTCACAGCTTTGAAGCAGATCCAGAAGGTAAGTGTCTTGCTGAATGATTTTTCACAGCCCTATTAACTAATATCAGCTGCCATTATGAAAGAGCACATATCAACAAAGTGTTACAAGAACTGTGAACTAAATGGAAATAATGGCACCTCATTAATTGAACTGACATCTTACTATAGACCAAAATAAAACCTTGGAAGGCAAAATGATGGATACTCTCACGGGTGAGATAGTTTTGTTTACAGGTGATTAGAAGGAACATCTGTATTTCAAGAAAGATTTGATTTCATTTCTGTCTCATTTCAGGTAAATGCTGGCTTCAATGTCTTGGTGGTGTAGTTTTACTCATTAAGAATAAAGTACAACCAAGACATTCCTTAAAAGCTGGCTTAATGCAGAGTCTTGATGGTATGTCACATCTATAGAAAGAGAAACAGTTTTGACAGCCCATGGGGAACTGCCAAAGAGAGTGCCTTCAGGCACAGTTGGGAAGCCACAGATCAGAGCAGTGATGTTTGGAAGAGAAACCGAAGGCACTTCTCATTTTTCAGCTTTATCTTGACTCCAGCTCAGGCAAAAAAGTCCACCAAACTAGCCAGAGGGCATGCTAGAAGTCATTGCTCATTCTCAGAAGGGTCTTGAACTGAAAGTCTTAGGAGATGTCTATATCTCCTTCTCTCATCTGTAGTTTTTT
Organism: Python bivittatus; assembly: GCF_059951505.1. Lineage (NCBI taxonomy): Eukaryota > Metazoa > Chordata > Lepidosauria > Squamata > Pythonidae > Python > Python bivittatus. The sequence continues at coordinate 31,470,314 of NW_028277074.1, forward strand.
TAGTGTTAGTCATTATTATAGTTAGGAAGGAAACAAAACACAAGGAGCTGAGGTGTACAGTGCATTCACCCTGAATTGTTTATATATTTCTCAATATCTGGCAACAAATTCTTCAGTTATTAGAACACCTTACTTTGGCTATCTTGTTTGCAAATAAGAATGTAAAATCGTTTTTGAAATCTAACAGTCTACAGCATGTTGCATCAGAAAACCTATTTGGAATTTTTCAGAATCAACTGTCTTCTAATCTGCACTGACCATAGGCATTAGCCAATTATGAGTTTTATTTTGGGGGTCACACTATACAGTAAATTATCTTTTCTGCATAGGTCAGGTTTTGAGCTTGACCCCCTGTATGTAGATTGGGATCTTAATATAGAGGTGGGATATGTTTTCCCCTCACAGGGGTCCAGATCCAGATATTTTGGGTAGTAACTATAATTTGGAATTTACATTGACACCTCCCCCCGTCAATTAAAAAAAAATACTTTTTTTTCTTTTGCCAATGCAAATTACAGAAGAATATGGTCTAATCAGTCTAATAAGTCCTAAAGCTGCTATAGCATGTGGAGAGGGGAATAGAGCCCTTCCAAGTCTGTGCAGCTTATTCTTGTCCACTCATTAATCAGTTAGCATGGACATCTGAGAATAGATGCCTATGTACATAGGCTTCCCAGAATGTGAAATGCTTGTGCAAAGTCACAGGATGAGAGAATTTTGCATTTTTAAGAACAGACATTCATGGAAATGTGGAATCAAAATGCAGGACCCAAATGCAAAATACTCAAAGCTTCACTGCAGTGTTTATTAGACAGTATGTACTGGAGCAGGATCCCACCAAGAGATAGTGAGAGACACCCCTTGCAGACAAAAGAGATGCTCTGATATTTATACATTTCAGGGAAAGCAAAAGGATGCATACATACATATTCATATGATGATGCAGGCATACATAAGTAATAGATGTCAACTTACTTTCTGCCCCTCTGCTATCTACTATCTACAAGGAAAACAATAGCCTTACTGAGAAGGAGAAACAAATCAGTTCAAGGTGCCAAATGCCAGGAAGAACACATCCTCCTTTAAGACAGATGCCTTGATATTTCACACCAGCTCCAAGGGTGCTGCACATTCTTTTATATTTCAATTTTATTAAGGCACTCCCATTCATCTGAAGCCTCTAGGAATTTACTTTCTTCACCCAAAAAATGTATTTTCGCCACAGAAACCTTGATAAGGGGCTGATTCAGGACAGTAATATATAATTGGAATAGGGCTAGAGCTGAAGACCCCCATCCTTCACATGATGCTCCTTCACACAAGCAATGAATAAAGAACATTTTTTAAAGTTAGTAATACTTCCAGTATTGAAGAGAATCTCTGTGAGATGCCCTTGGTCTCATTATGTGCTCTCTACTCTAGACTTATTCCTCCTGGTTCCCTCCTCTGATTGAGAATCCCATATATGCTCATTTACTCTTTGTCAAGTACATTCTTTTTATTTCTGCACCTTTTATTTTCATTTGCTCTTAAAAAGAGACTGGGTAAGTTACATATTTATTTTTTTTCAAGGGAGGAAAGAAGAGAACGAGAAGAGCAAGTTAGGGTCTCTTGCTGATTTTGGGGGGGGGGGCAGGGGAGCGGAAGACATGCAGTACTGAAATTAGGAACCTGACCTTGCCTGAGTAGTCTGATTCCAATGCCGCAACATTTTTGTTTACATCCAGACTATGTTATATGTGAATGTAGACAAAATGAAAACAAAACATTGAATGTAGAAAATGCATGACCATTGGTTTCCATATGTAATGTTTCTGAAGTTATATGAGACTTTTTATCATCAAATTCTGCATACAAGCTTTTGATAGTTCCAACCAATTATGCAGCAGTAGTTAATGAGCAACACTACAAGACTTACTTTATTTTATATTCCTTGGGAAATCTAGATTTATTTATTTACTCATTCACTCAACATCTAACTCAGGTCAACATACACAATTAAAAGCAACAAATAACAAAATAAAATATATTAAAACATATTGTGCAGGAAACAAACAACCAGAACAATAAAAACAGGCTCATAAAATCTTCTGACCCACTGGCTGGGGAAAGAGCCAGCTATTCAGAGCTTTTCGGAAAGCTGGCAAGGTCAGGATCATCCAGATCTCAGGGGAAATGCTATTTCATAGGGTAGTGACTGAGAAAGCATGTTTCCTGGGGCCTACCAGATGATACTGTTTGAATGACAGGATCTAGAAAGTGCCAGCCTTGTCAGATCATAATTATATGCACCACTGCATTCTGAACCAGCTGTACCTTTTGAGTGGTCCTCAAACAAAGACCCATGTAGAACATGTTGTAGTAATTGGGATGAGAGGTGGGCAAGACATAAGAGACAATGAATAGGGCCTCCTGATCCAGAAATTAATGACAGAATTAAGGTGGAAAATATAAACACATCACAACGTTGGTGTGTCCTCTATTTGTAATGGCACTTCTTAGAATAATTTAATTTTATTAGATTCTTATTAAACAAATTCAAATGAATATTCCTTTTAATGTAATGTGTGATAGAATATGTGGTCATTAGAGCCCAACAACTAAGTAATGTAGGTTAACTGATACTTTCCAGTTTTGGCCAGAAGGGCTTTGCTGATGTATTCTTGAGAATGGGACACTTTTCCTCCCTACCTTCCAGTGTGAACTGAGAATGCTAGAGATAAATATTTACATATATAACTTTCATTTCACTTCTACCATAAATGTTCATGAAACTTCTTAATTTAAAGTACAAACATGAGGAGCAGAATTTGTGCATAACTTTTTTCAAGGTTTGGATGTAATAATGGCATACTTGTAGGCAATGTTTAAAGATTAAGAATTCCATAGGGTAGTTATTTACTGAATAATATATTTTTCTCAGAACTGTATCACAGCACGTACAGGAGCAGTTAATAGGAAAAACTACTTAAATAAATTCTTACAATAAGTTGAAAACATTTCATGAAAGATAAGGAAAAATAATGTCATCCAAATCCAGTTAAGCTTCAGCTCATTGTTTGTTTAAGAAAAAGCAATTCAGAAGGTGTGACTGCATAGATCATAAACTGTATGTTAACAAAATGCAGTTTTAGGCTCGAGGATTTGGATAAGAATTCTCATACTTTCTGAACAGTAACTTTCAAGAAGAGACCTATCCAGAAGAAGGATCATAGATCCATCCATTTTTCCAGAACAGACGACCTGAAAATCTTGTTGCAGAGGGTATCATTTCCAATGTTCTTGCCTTGGCACTTCACTCTATGGGTTGCAAAGAGGCATGGAAAAATTGCCTCTTAATATGCAGGGCCACACAATGTCTTGGAAAGATTAGCTGTGTGACACAATGAAGGCCAAGTCTGTAGCATGATGGAGTGTAGTGACAAACAGTATGCAAACAATGTCCGAGTTCTTCATAGTTGATTAGTACAAATGCATCTTGCAGTGTTTGCCTTGAAGCACGAATTGTGAGGAGAAAAAAAAGGCACTCAGAACGTTTTTATTGTCTCCATGCTAATGCTGTGTATGCAGCTGTGTTCATCCTCAATCACATATTAGCGCCTAATCAGAAGGCATTGTATTCCATTTAGCTTAATTTCAGCTGCTGGGTGTTGCACTGCCGGCTTTGTTTCTACTGATCATAGAATTAGATGACTCACTGGGCATGTTGACATCTTGGTGCTCAGAACCCTGTCTTTTCCTTCAGACATTTCTTATCCACACACAAAACAGAAAGCTGTTCACAGCTAGCATTTTAACACAATTAAAACTGTGTTGATGCACATAGCAATCTGCAGCATTTCTTTAACATTCTTATTTACAACTCAGCATTTGGCTGGACATTTTTTTTTGTGGCTTTTGCTTCTCACCTTTCTCAAATTATTTTCAACATATCGGCAACATATCTTTTGCTTTTTGCATTTTGGGATATTTGCTTCAGTTCTAAAAATGTTACAATTTTTTGTCCAGAATTCTTCAGGCAGTCTGATTAAATCTAATTCATTAATTCTATTTTTAATCTTCACTGAATAATCTTATGATACATTGTACTTGCACTCCTCTGTCTCCCAGTCATCTTCCAGGGTCATGCTGACATTCTCCTGGTCATAAATGCCCATTTGGTGTTCTTGGAAGAATACTTTAGTGCCTTGCTATTTCTTTCTCCAATGATCCTATTCACCAACCCCTCTGCTGTCATTTGCCTACACAGTGATATAGTTCATAATGCTATAGTGAGATGCCCAAGCCCCCCTACTACTACAAAATAATGAACCATTGAAGGCGAGAAACTATTATAGTTACTAAATTGGGATCAATAATTATTATGTTGTGGAGTCTCAGATTTTTTAGAACAAAATGGCTCTGGGATTCATGCATTAAACTTTTATTCAAGGGACAATATTGGAAGGATCTTTTTCTATTGGATCTTTGAATTAAACAGGACTTTTTCTAACCTGAAGGTCTTCATATGAACTCTAGTGAAACTATCCACAAATCAGAGGTTTTTCACATGTCCACAACAATTTCAAGAAATCATGTGAATTGGCCCTGATAATTTGGCAAACAATCATGCTAACGTATGCAATGCACACCCATGGCTCTTTAACTGCATTCAGTTTTAGCATTCATTTTGAAGGAATGTTCAGCTGATGACTGCGCTGCCATTCAAGCAAGGTTTGCAGTCACACTTATTCCAGCAAAGAAAAGCAGCAGTCTCTGTCATAATCTTCACACTGTGTGTCTCAGCATGCAGGCAAAGTTCATATATTTTTTTCTCCTTATAATTAAAGTATCGATGAAAATCTGATATTCCATAGATAGATAGATAGATAGATAGATAGATAGACATATCTTCAAGAAAGACAACTTAGACTTTGCCTAAAGAAATTATTTTATCAGTTGTGTCTACTACTTGATAATGTTAAATTTTAGATGAAATAAAGCTATCACAAAAATGCCAATTTCAGTTGTAGCTTTTAGATAATTTCTAACATGTTAGTATTATTCTGGCTGTATGACAAATGTTGACCTCAAAATCAAAACCATAATCAGCTGGCCTCCTGCATGGTTTTACTATGTTACAAAAATGGCAACATGGTATCTTAAATGGATTGTCTATAATATATATTGTCATAACTCTCAGTGCAGGTATTTTTCAAATTAAAGATGTCTATAGTGCACTCTTTTAACAAAAAGAAAAAACAACAAAGCAGGCAACATCTTCTTTGCAGCCATAAGAAATCACATAATATTTACCCTCGTATATAGGGCCATGGTTTGCTCAAACTTGTAGCAGGATCAATATCAGAGAATGCCAATATATCTTTATCTTAGAATACAGCCTTATTTCTGCACTATGCTATTGTTTACTTCTGTACTATGTGATTGTTTCATATCAAAAGACACAAAGCATGGCTTCCAAGGGAGGATCTGTGGTGGACTAGACATCCCTGAAGGAGTGGGAATGGCACTGTGGCAGAGAGCAGCAGCCAGACGGCAAATTCTGGCTGTCTTTCCAGATAAAGGAGAAATCGTGACATTACCCACTTGCACTCTGGACAGCTGCTCCTTGTAAGTAGATTGCAGGAACTGCAGTCATGAGTTGAGCAGGTGGGAGTCAAGAGATTTCAAATGAACTCACAGCCATAATGCAGCCTATATGGACACAAGGTTTGCACAAGCCTCACTTTCTTAAATACTTTAGGATGTAATTAATTTACAGATGAGAGATTTTCTGAGTGGCAGGATAAGAGAATTCTACTTGGTGAGTCAACATTCTTTCTGGAACAAAAACAGGTGGGGGGAGGAGGATTTTAAAGATTTAAAAACTTTTGGCAAAAGGGAGTGGATGTAAGAAAGTTTAAAACAGATAAAAGGAATAGTTATTTTGATTTTTTTTTAATTTTGTGATAGTGCTTTTGAATAAATTGGAATTAAAATAGACAAATGAACTGGACCTTCATGGGGATGTTTTCTGTTTACTATTAAAGGATGAAGACAATTGGTGGATTTTACAAAATAAAAGATAAAGCTAATATGAGCCAGACTATGATACTGACTGTAACTATGGAGTGCCATTTCAGAGGAAGGAATTAAGGGCAAAAGAAAGCAAAACGGGGGGGGGAAGCTTGCCTTTTACCCTTCCCTTGCAATTGAAACACGTTCAGTTTTGGATTACAATATTACAGTGGCAACCACCAGAAAAGTGGCAAAAGTAGTAGAGGGCAGTAGAGGGATCACTAGAGCAACCTGCAGAAAGAGGAAATACACCATATTTACTTCAGAAAATGTTTGAGGAATTGGGCAATAAGTTAGCTGAATCACTTGATACTAAATTGACTAAATCACTGAATACTAAATAGACAGCTTTTGAAAAACGGATGAAAGACTGGAAAAGATGAAAGAGGAGATGAAAGAAGAAGGTAAGAAGATGGAAGAATCTGTAGAATGTAACTGTAATGGAAAGCATGTACGAGGAGGATACTGGAATGGAGGATCAAGGTTATCAGGAGGGAGAGTGAGCATTCCTGGAGAGGTTACAGGGCAAGCACTTCCTCAGCCCGCAGCAGGACCGTAAGAAGGTGAAGAAGGTGAGGCTGGCCCCTCCCTAGAATCTCACAGGCTATATCCACTAGTTGCTTTAGCATAGGTTTAGTCTGGCGAGATTCTGTCTATTAGGTGCAAGCTAATAAAGGAACTATACTGGACAGGACTGCCTCGTCGTTGTTCTTGGGCTGGACCTGACAGTAACTGGAGATGTAAAACAAATTAATGACAAAGTGGAAATTCTGGAGAGTAAGACAGAGGTTATGGACAGAGAGCTGGAAAGAGAATTAGATAATCTGGCAGTACTAGAACCGAGACAGAAGAATTTTTTTTTGAGATTTAGAGCAATTCCAGGGGATTCTGGTGAAGATATTAGAGGAAATGTTATTAAAGCTTTAGCAATTGTTTTGGATTGGGATGAGGAGGATACAGAGGCAGAAACTGATAAGGTATATGGAATAAATACAAGATTTGCATGAATAAGAAATGTTCCAAGCGACGTCTTGGTGCACTTTGTCAGGAAGAAGACAAGAGATCAAGTTTTGCAGCAGCATTTTAATACAAGACTGAAGATTGATAATACAGATGCAATTGTTCTTAAAGAAATTCCTATTAGAATTTCTAAGTCATAAGAGAAAAGAGTATTATTTTTTAACTGATAGATTAAAACAGAAAAAGATGCCATTTCAATGGGATAAATTTACTTTTAAACAGCAGAGGTTTCAACTGAATTCTGTCCAGAAGGCAAGGGAATTTCTAGAAAAATTCAAAGAGGAATTGGAGGAGTTTCACATGGAGGTGTCAGATGAGACTACACAAAAATCTCCACAGGTGCAACAGGAAACTGAAAGGGGTGAAACTGAACTAGGTGCTACAGGTATCAACTTTTGTAAATTTTTGGCTTCATTATGTGGAAAGGAAAGGAAAGGAAAGGAAAGGAAAGGAAAGGAAAGGAAAGGAAAGGAAAGGAAAGGAAAGGAAAGGAAAGGAAAGGAAAGACTTCTGATCTTTACAGCAGTTACAGACATGTTTGTTATCTCTCCTCCCTCTTTGAAGTTACAACATGGTTCTCTTCTTCCCATATTCAACCCCTTTTTAATCAGCAAGTCCAAAAATCACCAATTCAATTTTTTCCATTTTCAGCAAAAAGTCCATAAGTTTCCTGTCTTTTATAAAAATACGTTGTCTTATACCTGATCAAGCAGGTCAATTATGCCATTTCTGCAAGTTCCACCATCTTCACAATCCATTCCTCCATTGTGGGTATTTCAGTATTTTTCCTTATTTGTGCATATAATAGTCTTGCCACAAGGATTTAGTTTCTGTATGAATTATTTCTCATTTCAAGGCTTACTAGTGAAAGCTTCCTTTTAAATCTCATTGCTTGGACAATTCGATAAAGAGTGAGGAATATAAAATTTTAAGATAATTGCTTTAGGATTTTAGCTTTCTAATAGAATTTTATGACCTATGAATTGCTAGTTTACTCTCTTTGGGGGTAAGGGGAGGCAAGACTAGTATTAGTTCTATTTCTAAATATTGACTTGTCATCTTATTTTATTTTTTGGTCAATTTTTTTTTTAATCTGTGCACTTGGAGCAAATTTTATGAAGAACACACTGAGTAATGGGACAGAAGGCTTGCACAGTATATTTTTCCAGGTGTATTTTATGAATTAGAATCAAACCTGTGAAGGTGTGTTATCTGCAAAAGAGACTTCTTTTGAGGAACAATGTCTCCAAATGTACAGTATTTCTAAGCAAGTATACAAATATGCACGTGTGTATTTCAGGATTGGGAGAAATAAGTGCTTTGAGTCAGGCTTAACTCTCTCATGTGTCAACATCTTTAATGATCCCTATTGCAACATCCCTTTGGGAGAGTTTTTATAACAATTATTTAGTGGAAATATTTCTAAGATTGAGAATACAGGTAGTCCCCAGGTTAAGAACACCTGGTTTAGGGAGTGCCATAGTTAAGAATGGAGCCTATTGTAGCAAAATTTGAGTTAAATACACAATGATTCAAGTTAAATACATAGTGGTTTGAATTAATTACACAATACTACTCGTACAGTATTATACAATAATACTGTTCTGGCTTACATAACAAATTAGACTTAAGGACAGATCTTGGGAGTGCAACTCATTCTTAAACTGGGGGCTACCTGTATTACAAATAACAAAATAAATTGGATTTCAGTTCCACACTCTAGCAGCCACCAGTGTCACCACAAGTAGTTACATTCTTGCTTCAATAATTTTAGCAGCAAAACATTTGGGAAGAAATCTTTAAATATAATTTGTACTGGATGCCCTGCTGCTGGCAGGCTTGTTTTCCCACATAAATAATATAAGTTGTATCACAAAAGGTTGGAAACTTAATAATACAGTTCCAAAATACAAGAAAACAGGTACAGCTCTATGAATTACAGGTGTACCTGTACTCTGACTAATATTGCCATAAAAGACAATGCCAGGTATCTCCTTCATAAGCCTCAAGATTGGACAGTAACATCCTGGCTAAAAAACAGGCTAATTCTAGGCATGAACAACAATGATAGATATATTTTTGGGGGGCTCCGGATTACCTGTTGATCAAATACGTATACATCAATAATAGACAGCTGCTTACAGCCTTTTTTTATTTAAGTACAGTCTTTGATTCTATAGATAGGAGCTATATGTTGGGAAAATCTTTATGTACAAATTTAGATTTAAGACCCCTGCTGCTACTTATGATTCTATTATACAGAAACATTCTTAAGAGTAAGTATAGGTTCTGGGGGGGGGGAGGGTTCTAATAAGAGAATTTCTTACAGCTAAAGGAGTACATAAAGATTGTATTTTTGCTTCAGCTTTTACATAAATGGCATTGTTTTCACCATACTTGATTCAAAATTTGAATGCGTTTTGAACAGATTAGTAAATTCTCAGAGGAGAGAAATAGAGATCCAGGGAACTGCAGATCTGTTAGTCTAACAGTGGTAAATGGGAAATCTTAGATATCATTTAAAGATAGATTTGCAAGTGCTTTGAAAAAACAAATTTGTCAAGAATAAATACCTTGATTTTAGGAAAACATTTTACAAATCATTTCAGATTCTACTTTAGTGTAAACTAGATGGCATGACAATTAAGTGGATATAAAGCTGGCTGGAAGATCGCACTCAAAGAATGTTCATCAATAATTCCTCATCAAACTGGGGAAAGGTATCAAGTGGGGTGACACAAAACTGAGTTCTGAGCCCTGTACACAATATTTTTAATTAATAATTTGGAGAATAGGGGAAATGATTGTCAGATTTGTGTGTGTGTGTGGTGGGGGGGAACTTGGAATTGTGAGTGTGATGTGGCTGCAGAGAAAAATGATACAGGAAGTAATAGTTCCATCTTATTCTGCATTGGTCAGAGTCCACCTCTTACTATGTCTACTTCAGTGCGGCAATTATAGTATTCTCTCTTTAAATGGGAACAAGATTAAAGAAGAGCAAAAAGGATAATCAGGAATTTGAAGCTAAGTGCTGTGAAGAGAAATTGAGGACCTGGGCCTTGAGAAGAAATGACTGAGTGAGGCTGCTAGCATTCCTCAATGCTGAAAAGCCAAGACTTGTTCTCCATCATTCCAGACCGTGTGCTCTCCTTCACGGGATGTTTCAAGTAGAGGGCTTTCAGTTCTAGGATATTTCCCAACTAACATTCATCTTGTCAGGTATTCATTACAGTAAAATGTCCAGAACCATTCTTCACATAATCTGTGGCAGAATTCTTTTTAATCCCTAGCCTTGAATTTACCACCCACCAAAGATAGTCATTTCAGTCACATGGTCCTATATCAAGTCTTGTTAAAATCCTTGCAGTGTTGTTGTTTTTTTTTTAAGAAAAGCTTTGAGCCTTTGTTCATTGTACAAATATACAATTTGATTTTGTCTTGAGCTTTCCTGATGGGATGATATACTTCATAGTATTCAAATATCAGGCCTGGATGAGAAGACATCCAGTAGATGGGTAAACCACATGCTTCCATTTAGGACCCTGGAAGTATCAGCTGTTATCTTTCAGTACAAAGTCACTTGACCTCTGCCAGCAATTCTCATTGCTTTGGGAGTGAATGATCCTAGACAGATGCCCAAGCAATGAATGTGCAAACTGAAACAAGAAAATTTATCTTCTGCTAGAGCTGCTCCAAGTAATCCATCTTTTGCAGGTGCAGTACCTCCGATGGTTTGAGAGAATATTAATCTATGTTCTCCAAGCAATGTGATGTGTAATTCTTTTCCACTGCAATGTCATCAGAGCTGAGAAAATGCACACTATTATTCTATTGGAAACAGCAGCAGCCACCAGATAACTCCAGTGACATTGCAATTACATAGCTGTGTAATCTTATGATTGACAGGAAAATAATGGTTACTAAAGGGTTGCTTGGTTTTTAAAAGAGAATTGTGTTTACTTAGATAAAAACTGTTTTCAGAGCAGGCACAATCAGAAGCCTTTCAGTGAGGAAATTTATTGGAAGTTATTGTTTATTACTATTGTTCCTTGGCACATTTTGCTAATGGCTGGCACCTTTAATAAATGGTATCTTGTCTCTTTCTCTCTCATTTTCATGCCTGGATATGTTATGTAATGTCCTAGATGGAGAGGGAAGGAACAAAAATATCTGTTCAAAAAGTCACAGTTACTCTTTCTGACAGGTAAGTTTGGATGGCAAGACAGCTGAAAGCGTGAAGTGAAGGCATAAAAATTGAGCCTCTCCAAGATTTTGTGGATCTAAATGAGGACGTTGTTGTAACATTATTATAACATGTTATATATTCATGTACAAGTTTCATTATTTCTATTACTAAGCATTATGGTAGGCTTGGTGAATGCTGTATGGTACATTACAAGCTTCCCTCTATCACTTTTCTCTCCAGATCTCAACCAGAATACATTCACTCATGCTGTCCAGTCATTCTTGGAATAGCCACCCAAACATGCCTGGAGGGCAACCGGTTGGAGAAAACAGCAGATTCTGCAATAACCCATTAATACGAAAACCAGGAAGGAGATGGCACAATTGTTTACTGGCATACTGGGAACACCAATATCTTAGCAAGGTATCTCTGTAATCGTACTGTATGAAATTGCACCCTGTGCACTACATGGTAGATGTTGGCTTGAGGGTTTTGGTAGCACTCCAAAGCAGGGAAGCAATCCCCAAAATTTGGAGTGGGGTGGGTTTCGCATTTCTCAAGAAGTAATTTACAAGTTTAAGATTTAAGTACAGTTCACTCCTTGGATTCCCTCCTGTTAAAAGGGGGATATTTTTTCTTTGCTCTAAAGTGATGCAGATGGAAGGAGTCAGTCTAAAGATCGGACTTTTTGCACCTATACAAGACAAACTGTATTTTTGTCAACTGCTTAAAGTATTGTTAAAAATAAAAGAACAAGCAGGATATAAGGCTTTCCTCAGGATCACAGACATAATGAAAAGCATGGGTAATCACCTAGCTAATTCCTTCGATATCAGTGGGCATTTTGCACATATTCTTTCTGTCCTTACAATCTATCATCCCTGTATGATGCAGTCCTCATGAAATATTATGGATCAATTATCACATTGTCCAGTCATTTCCACAAGTACATCAGCGTTTCTCAGATGCTTTGTTCTCGGAAACAAATGAAAACCACTTCAAAGAAATATTTGGTGTAGCATTCCCTAAGTTGAGGCCTCCCAGTGCAATTCCCAGAATTCCTAGCAGCATAATTTTTGACATTAGCTAGGAATTCTGAGAATGGCCATCTTAAACATTAGCTCTGGTAAGTCTGCTCTAATAGCAGATCAGTTCAGATTTCAGGTGTCTTCTCACTCAAAAAAGAATTGCAAGATTTTGATGATATTACCCTCAGGTAATCTTATATTAGGATGCTGAAATCTCATCCATTCTTATTTGAAATCTCATAAAATGTTAGCATCTGTATCTTGAAACCCATAAATAAGATTTATAGAAGTAGCAATCAAATGAGATTTCAGACATTTGAAATTATTGTTTTCACTTAATTTTATTATGGAAGTCCTTGAACATCATTTAGGGCTGCAGGGTTCATTCTGGAATTTGTGAGCACTCTGTTGTTCATTCCTGAGTGAGCAACTTTAGGGCTTGTCTCTAAGCTCAGTTTATTGTAATGCATTAGATTTTGTGTTCAAATCTGATTACGCTACAGTTAAATAAACTGTTGAAACTTTTTAGCTCATATAATTTTCTTGACAGCATACTGTACTGTTCAAGGAGAGTTAAACAATTAAGTATTTTGCTTCACCAGATAATTATTTTCACTTGCAGCCAGTTAGAAAAAACATTGAATTAGGTACCCATCTGATGTAAAATCTTATGCCTTTTTCTTCCATTTATTCTTCTTTTACCATATGCTTTATAAGGAATCGTCCCTATTATAAATTCTGTAAAATACAGCTAGTAATCATTTCTGAGTTTCTGTCTTCCACAAAGAAATTCCATCAATAGTTTTCGGGTGTGGGAAGTTGAAATTTGCTTTTGTATGCTAGTTTTTTACATGTTCTTTTATTCTTGTTGTATATTTATTGGTACATTTTGACATTGCTTTGAAAATGGAATTAAACTACAAAACTATATTTCTAAAATCTATTAGGCTTCTATTGCTTATGAGGAGGCAAAAATCTATTGGCCTTTAGGAAGGTCAAAGTAGAGAACTAGCAAGCTAAAATAAGATACTGGGAACTGATTGTATTATATATTTGTTTAATGCTGCAGTGCCAGTAAAAATAGCATAATTCTTAAAGAAATTGAGAAAGAAGAAATTTAAATTAATTCTTAAATTAAACTCTACTATTGTTTAAAAAGCTATGATAAAATGTAGAATGGGAAGCAGCGCTTTCACCCCCTTTTACTATTTCTTTGAAAAGCTCAAATCTAACCAGTAGGTAAGCCTAAGAGAAAAGTCTTGTCCAAGAATAATCACCCTGCACACGTGCATGAGAGCCAGTTTGGTATAGGGGTTAAGGCATCAGGCTAGAAACCAGGAGACTGTGAGTTCTAGTCCTACATTAGGCACGAAGCCAGCTGGGTGACTTTGGGCCAGTCACTCTCCCTCAGCCCTAGGAAAGAAGCAATGGAAAACCACTTCTAAAAAAACCTTGCCAAGAAAACTGCATGGTCTAGCCCAGGCAGTTGCCAGGAGTCAAAAATTGAGTCTAAGACACACACACACACACACATACACACACACACAGACAGCAGTGCCATTGGGCAGTTTAAGACTTCTGAAGTTCATGATCTTATGGAACTCCTTTTTTTAACCCCATAATGTTATATATTATTGTTTATCCATGTGAAAATTCTGGTCCATAATCCACCCCAGAATCCTTATCCCAGTTTATTGTCCCACTCTGAGTGGCATTCTTTGTCACAATCAGCATTTAGAATATCATTTAACTGTCAGCCTCTCAGAGTATCTTTATGGCTCTTATGTTTCCCACAAGTAAATCCAGTTCCGCTCCCATCTTTTTAAATTGCTATTTAAAAACATTATTTCGACCATGTTACTGTATGTTGTTGAGCCTGACCATTAGTACATTTGTATAAATATTAGCTCAGTAAACACCTCAAGGAGTGGGCTGTAGCCAGGAGTAGAGCCCATCAGCAGTAGCTTTTGGACCTGTGTTGCACTGCAGGAGTGCAGTAACGTTTCCCTCACTTACATAGTCAGATTCAGATGATTATATAATTTCAGCTGATTCATAGCTACCTTTGGCAGATGGCCAGCTGGAATCCCTAATGTAGGCAATTTAAGCCATGATAAATGTCCAGAGTACAAGTTATGTAGGACTAATGTTAGATATTTTAAAGGTTTATCCGCTGCAATACACAGTATCCACTAAATCATGTTAGGTTCAGACTGTTGAGGTAAGCGAATTATCCGTGAAGTGTATTAACAGGGATATAACATAAAGAAACAATATATCTATTCCACAGCTTTAAAATGCTGCTCCCTCCTTTCAAGAAAGCCTGTAAAGGAACTGGAGATCCATCACAGAGATTTTTGCAACAAATTTTCTGGGGAAAGTTAAGACTTTAAACCACGGTAACTTTTGTCCCTTTCCCCCCATATCTAATGTGCCAGGTACTTATAAATTGAAACAGAAATGGTGATGTGCTTCCTGCTTTGCTCCAATGTTGTCCAGAAGTTCTGCTCTTACTCCTGCATCACTATGCACCTAACATGGGTCAAGGTTTTTTTCACTGAGTCCTATTGATGCCCTCAGATTACTGCCTGCTTTGATAGAAAACTTCTACCTTCTCTATCTTCTTTTCTATAAGGCCAGAAACATTCTATCCTTTTGTGCACAACAACTAATCTTCATAGCTTTATCTCAGCAGAGCAAAATAACAAGCCCAGCCTTCTGAAATATAGCACAGGAGCTCCAAAATATAGCCAATATATATACATATACATATATATAGCCAAGCTACAAGACCATATGGGCCAGTACATGAGCACAGCTCAGAAGGGCATTGGGAACAACACCAGAGGCTCAAAACACCAGTTGCTCATAGATAGAGCAGTCACATGAGACTCAACATCTAGGCAGACCAATCTGAGCACAGCCTGGATTGACTACAGGAAAGCCTATGACTCAATGCCACACACATGGATCTGTGAATGCCTGGTGCTGTACAAAGTCAACAGGACACTAAGGACCTTCCTCAAGAACTCAGTGGGACTCTGGAAGACAACACTGGAAGTCAACTCAAGACAGCTCGCATAAGTGGCCATCAAGTGCGGCATATACCAAGGTGATACACTGTCCCCACTGCTGTTCTGCATAGGCTTAAACCCCCTCAGCCAGATAATCACAAGGTACAAGAGTACAAGTTCAAGAGTGGAATCACCATCAGCCACCTCCTCTACATGGATGACATTAAGCTGTATGCTAAGAGTGAACGAGACATCGACTCACTGATCCACCTGACACAGATCTACACCGAGGACATTGGAATGTCATTTCGACTGGAGAAGTGTGGCAGGATGATAGTAAAGAGAGGGAAGGTAGTTAAGACCGATGGAGTAGAACTACCAGTGGGTAGAACTACCACGTAGCAGACATAGAGACCATCTATAAATACCTTGGTGTCCCACAGTCACATGGGAACCATGATGAGGAGGCAAGGAAGACAGCAACATCCAAGTACCACCAAAGGATAAGACAGGTCCTGAAGAGCCAGCTCAATGGGAAGAACAAGATCCATGCCATCAACATGTACGCCCTGCCAGTCATCAGATACCCTGCTGGTATAGTGATCTGGCCAAAGGAAGACATGGAGGCTGCTGATGTGAAGACCTCACAATGTACGGAGGTTTCCACCCCAAGTCCAACACCCAGAGTTTGTACACCAGCTGCAAAGAGGGCGAATGGGGTCTGATGAGTGTCAAAGCCACTGTCCTGGATGAAACCCGGAGCATCCAGGAGTACATCACTAAGATGGCACCCAAAGATGAGCTGCTGAGAGAATGCCTCAGGCAGCAGCAGACATGGGAGGAAGTTCAAGTGGAGGAAATACCATGGCAAGACAAGCCCCTGCATGGGATGTACCATCAACAGATAGCTGAGGTGGCTGACATTGGGAAATCCTATCAGTGGCTGGAAAGGGATGGACTAAAAGACAGCACTGAGGCACTGATCATAGCAGCACAAGAACAGGCACTAAGTACCAGATCCATAGAAGCAGGGGTCTACCACACTAGACAGGACCCAAGGTGCAGATTGTGCAAAGAGGACTCAGAGACAGTCCAACACATAGTGGCAGGGTGTAAGATGCCGGCAGGAACAGCATACACTGAATGGCACAACCAAGTAGCTGGCATTGTGTACAGGAACATCTGCACAGCATATGGGCTAGACCCCCCCCAAGTCCAAATGGGAGATTCCACAGAAGGTCATGAGAATAACAGGGCTAAGATCCTGTGGGACTTCCAGATGCAGACAGACAGGTAGGTACTGGCCAATCAACCAGACATCGTGGTAGTAGACAAAGACCAGAAGACAGTGGTAGTGATAGATGTAGCGGTGCCAAGTGACAGCAACATCAGGAAGAAGTAGCATGAGAAGCTGGAGAAGTACCAGGGCCTGAAGGAGGAAATAAAGAGGATGTGGAAAGTAAAGGCCAAAGTGGTCCCAATGGTGGTAGGAGCACTCGGGGCCATGACTCCTAAGCTGGGAGAATGGCTCCAACAGATCCCAGGAACAACATCAGAGCTCTCTGTCCAGAAGAGTGCAGTGCTAGGAACAGCTAAGATACTGCGCAGAACCCTCAAACTCCCAGGCCTTTGGTAGAGGACCCGAGATTGAGGAAGACACGTACCACCCATAGGGGTGAGAGGGGAATTTATACACACACACACCCACACATACATACACACATACTCCTGTGCGATATCTATATATATCTATATATATCTCCTGTGCTATATGTGTGTGTGTATTATGTCCTGATACATAAAACCATAGAATTCAAAGAGGTGTACTTTCTTTTTCACATGACTGTGTGTGTGTGTGTGTGTGTATACAAACACATACATGCTGTATATGTGTAATTTTTATTAAATGTTTTTTAAAAAAAGAATAAAAATGACATACTAAATTAGAACAGAAAAATTGAACGAGAAAGAAAAAACAGAAACAGCTAAAAGTGCAATAGAAAAATAGAAAAAAAAGAGCAAGTTATAAAGAAAATTATAAAGATATAAAGAAGCTTTCAATATACTTCACAACAATTATAAGTAAAATTATATTTTAACCTCTCTCTCTAAACTTACATCATGACTCTCTTCTTTCTATAATCATCAAAGGCAAAAATCAGAAGTTCATTGTTTTCATTTTTACACAAAAAGTCCATAACGGGTTGCCAGTTGCCAATAAATGTAGAAATTGTCTTTTCTCTAATCAAAGAAGTCAGTTTATCCATCTCAGCAAGATCTGTCAATTTCACTGACCATTCCTCCATAGTGGGAAGTGCCGATTCTTTCCATCTGCGTGTATATAATAATCTTGCTGCAGTAATCATATATTGAAATAATCTTCCATGACTCTTTTCTAACTGTGTATCCATCAATCTTAAAAGGAAAAGTTCTGGCTTCAGTTGAATATTAATCTCTAGAATACTTTGTATCAA
Source organism: Python bivittatus (assembly GCF_059951505.1). Classification (NCBI taxonomy): domain Eukaryota; kingdom Metazoa; phylum Chordata; class Lepidosauria; order Squamata; family Pythonidae; genus Python; species Python bivittatus. The sequence goes on from NW_028277074.1 coordinate 31,488,093, forward strand.
GGTATGTATTTGAATCTAAATTTTTTTAGCTTTTTTACATTGCCACCAAGAATGATAGAAAGTCCCTTCATGTTGTTCACATTTCCAACATACATTTGGAGTGCCTTTATACATACTAGATAATTTTTTCTGGCATCGTGTACCAACAATACATCATTTGAAAAAAAATTCTCTTTTAGAACATAACATAATGTAAATTTCAACGCTTTTAACCACATATTTTCCTATTGATCCATCTGTATGTTATAACCAAAATTCTTAGCCCACTTTATCATACATTTTTTAAGTTGTTCTTCCTCTGTTTCAAATTTCAACTAAAGTTTATATATTTTAGCAATTACATGTTTATCTTTAGTGCACAATTGTACTTCAAAGATTATTTTTATAATCTTATTTTGCTCCATACCATAAGTCTTTTTGTCCATTTTAAATCTTTCAAATAACTGTAAATGGGAAGACCATTGGCAACTATATCCTTCTGCTATTAGTTGTTCTCTTGATTTAAATTCCTCTTGATAGTTTTCCAATTGTTCCCAGTACGTCAACCATTTGTCTTTGTCTGCTGTTTCTGTTCTGTGCAATGCTTCTTGAGCTGAGATCCTTAAAGGTGTTTTTGGACACAGACTGGGTTTATATCTATTCCATATTCTCAATATGGCCTATGTAACATAATTATTTTTAAAATCCACATTAATTTTAACTTTTTATACCATAAGTATCCATGCCATCCAGATCTCAGGTTGTCCTTTTCTAACTCTAAAAGTCTCTTGTTTTTTTTAGCAAGATCCATTCTTTCATCCAGACCAAACAACAAGTTGCAAAATGCAATTTTAAATCTGGTAAACCCAATTCTTTTCTTTCCTTTGCATCTTGTAACATTTTATATTTAACTCGTGTTTTTTTCCCTTGCCATACAAATTTAGATATAACTGTTTGCCATTGCTTCAATGGTTCATCAGTTGTCAAAACAGGTATTGTCTGAAACAAAAACATTATTCTAGGCAAAACATTCATTTTTATCACAGATTCTCCCCAACAGTGACAATTTCAATTTCTCCCATCTTAATATAATCTTCTTAATTTCATTCCAAGTCTTAACATAATTATTTTGAAATAACATACAATTCATATTTGTCATAGTAATACCCAAGTATTTCACTTTTTTCTCAATCTTAAAACCAGTTTTCTCCATCAGTTCTATCTGATCTTCTAATTTCATATTTTTTGTTAACATCTTGGTCTTTTGATTATTAATCTTAAAACCTGCTAACATACCAAAGTCCTTTAATTTTCCAATTAATGTTTCTACTGCCTCTAGTGGATCTTGAAAAACTAACACCAAATCATCCACAAATGCCCTTAACTTATAAGTTTCTGTTTAATCTTTACTCCCATGATCCTTTTATCTTGCCTTATATCTCTATTCAGTACCTCAAGAACTAAAATGAACAAAAGCGGAGACAGCAGGCATCCTTGTCTTGTCCCTTTTTGTACCTCACACAGTTTTGTTAGCTCTCCATTAACAATTATTTGTGCTTTCTGTGAAGTACAATCTTACCCATTTAATAAACTTATCTTTAAAGTTCATAGGCTTCAAAACTCTAAACAAAAAAAATCCAGTTCAAGTTATCAAAGGCCTTCTCTTCATCTAAGAATATCAATGCAGCTTATTTTTCATTATGTTGCTCCAAGTACTCCAAAATATCCAACACATTTCTAATATTATCTTGTAATTGTCTTCTACTGTGGGTAAAAACTCACATTGATCTTCATGAATAAAGCCCTGTAAAATTATCTTCAACCTTTCAGAGGATCTCCAGTTAAATATTAAAGATCTGATTCAGTGAAAATCTAAGCATCTGCATTCAATAACTGGAATAAGTTTTCCGGAGAAACTGATCCCTTGTGAAACCAGCCGCCAAAAAAACACAATTATACATTGATGCATACTCAGGGTTATTTTTTGTCCTCTATACAGGGCTGGATTAAGGCCAGTTGATGCCCTAAGCACACAATGGTCCCCCTTGGCCCTTCCATTGCTTAACTGAGATGACATTAAAACTCAGTAAGTGCTGAAGGTTAAATAAGAGACTAAATATTCAGTTTCCTTCCAGGCCAGACCCCAGGCCAGTTCCAGGCCAGTTATATTTAAACTATATTAAATATAAACTTTTTTTAAACAGTGAACATTAAAGAGTGGTGAGCAATATAAGCAAATTGTTTACTTACAACTAGGGAAACAGAAAAAAATGCAAATTTTCAACACTTTTTAATGCTTTAAAATTAAAAAAATAAAATATTGTTGTACACTGCCTGAGTCACTTTTTGTGAGATGGGCAGCCATATAAATGTGATTAGTAAATAAAATAAATTAAATTGTTATAAGGGGAAAATGCAAATACAAAAATTTATTGAAAACTATTTTAATCATCCTCCCAAAAATGATTAGACAAAATAAGATCTGATATTATTTCCACTGAAATTGCATGATCTCAACAACATACTTTTCAATTTTGAAAATCCTTCAAACCAAACTTTTAAACTTTAGTCAATTACCATGCCAAATAATATATTTTTTTAAACAGTGCAACTTAAAGTTGACAATTACAAAAATTTTTACTAAAGTCGAGTATGGCAGTGAAAGAGTTAAGGGCATGATAGCTAGGGAAAAACACTTTTGTGGTGCCCCCCTTCCCTTGATGACCAAAGGATGTGTTTAGTTTGCTTAATGGTTAATCCAGGGTTGCCTCTTAGAAAAGGCCAAGAAACCAGAGACATTATTGCTCATGAATGTTAAATAATTGAGAAATCCAAAGAATACCAAAATGTACACCAATGTATGTGCTTCATTGATTATAAAAAGATCTTTGATTATGTCAAACATGTCAAACTCTGGAATATGCTTAGAAAAATGGGAATCCCAAAATGTCTCATTGTCCTCATGAAAAATTGATATACAGGTCAGAAAGTGAAACAGACTGGCTCCAGGTTGGCAAAGGAGTGAAACAAAACTGTACACTCTCCCCTTATTTACTCAACCTATATGGTGAATATGTATTAAGAGAATCTGAATGGGAAGAAGATGAGCCTAGTTTTAAAGGTGGAGAAAGAAACATCAATAACCTGCACCATGTTGATGACACTACTCTGATAGCAGAAGATTCAAATGATCTGTGAACTCTAGAAATGGAAGTCAAAAGCAATACGAAAAAAGGAATTAATCTCCCCTCAGAGATTTGTGTGACACCCACCCTTCTGTTGTTAAGGAAATCATTAAAGACCTGGCAGTTCTCCAAGGCTTTGGGGACAAGGTAATTGTGGAGCCCCCTTTTGTTTTGATTTGGTTTTGTTCTGGTCAGTTTATGGTTGATGTTTTCTTCTTCTGGTCAGTTGTGTTCTTTTTATACGTTTGTTTGTTTTTTAATTGTAAGCTACTCTGAGACGTTCAAGAGGCTGATGGCTATGAAATTTGATAAATAAACAAATAAGATTAAATATAAAGAAGAGCAAAGTCATGACAACAGGTACAGAAACCAGCCTTAGAACTGATAATGAAGATATTGAAATGGTGGATGGCTTCTACCTTTTAGGATTTGACTATTGACAATAAAGAAACCAGCAATCAAGAAATACACTGCAGACTGGGGCTTGGAAGCTAGTGATGAAGGCCAGAAAAGATATTCAGACTCTATACAAGCAAATGTTAGACTCTGAAGAAGCAGGATAGAAAAAGTATTGAACTTTTGAACTTTGGTGTTGAGAAGAGTTCTCGGAATACCAAGAAAACAAACAAATGGATCATAGAACAAATCAATTCAGAGTTCTCACTCAAGGCACAAATGACCAGGTTCAAATCACTATACTTTGACCACATTATCTGAAGACCTTATGCTATTGATAAGTCTATAATGCTGAGTAAGATGGAAGAAAACAGAAATAGAGGACAACTAGCAGCAAGGTGTATGGACTTAATTACAGCGCTGATGGGTGCACTATTGGAATATCTGGAGGACCAGGTTCAATACAGATCATCTTGCTCAATCAGTGCTCACTGGCTATGGAATGCAAACTGTTGTGATGTGTGTCTGTGGTTTTGGGGTGAGGGACAGAAAACCCTAAGTCATGAATGAGTGGCTGAACAGCATGCTTTGTTACACATCGAATATTGCTTTTGTGTGTATTTATACAAATACATTTCTCTCTCTCTCACTCACTTACTCTCTCTGTATCCAGTAATTTCAAAGCTAACCAACTCATACAACTGTCCTAGTTTGGTTTTCCTCTGTTTTAGACATGATCTAGATGATCTCTTGAGCCTTTCTGAGGAATGTTATCTCTATGTGTAGGTAGTAAACATATTTTTAGAAAAATGTACTAACAAATATAAGAGGGATATTCCATCTGGCACTTTGTTTGGCCAGTACCACACAGAGCTCCTTTCCATTACTGCAGATTCTTGCTTGTGATTCTGTACTGTAAGCCTAATTACTTTCAATTTATTTGCTCAGCTCTGCATTTGCTATCTGCTATTCCATAAATATGAAATTATCTAAATCCTTTTATATCTGGCTGCAACACCTAATTATTCCTCATTTGTTTTTATTCTCTTTAATTTAGCATCATCCGTAAAGTTGGAAATCATGTTTTCATATCATAATAAGAGCTCTGAGGTACTAAGAAGGAAACAAATCACAATCAATAAAGAGGTTCCTCTGTGAGGATTTAAGTCAGCCTAAATTGAGAAAATAAGCGAGCACTGCATGAAATGATAGGGGAGGGAGGGATAGAATTGAAAAATAAATTAAGTAAAACTTAATTTCAGATAACAGGAGAACATGAAGGAAAGCCATGACAAAGTTATGACACCAAAATGTATTTAGTGATTAATGCAATCACTCCATTATATTCAAAATAAAGGCATATTTGCCACAATCTTGCCTTTTCCCCCATGTATTAATGAAGAGCAACTTTAACATGTAATTGGATGCAGGAAACCTCTGAACACAACATGAAACCTAGAAAAATGAAAATTAGACTGCCAGTGTAAAGTGACAGGTAGTCCTTGCTATCCAGCCACAATGGGGACTGGAATTTAGATCTCTAAGCAATGCAGTTGTTAAGCAAATTATCACATGACTGCTTTGCTTAGCGACCGCAATCTAAGCACTCCTGGCTGACATTGTTAAGCGAGAATCACAGGTGATTAAACAGACGGAGTCCCAGGTAAGGAGTATGGGGAGGCCTTGGGGCTGGGGGAGGCCCTGAGAGGCCTGGCGCAGACCACATGCAAGTTTGGGAGGCTCTGGGAGACCTGGCACAGGCTACATGCAGCGCAAAGCTGCAGCCACCCCTGGAAGCCTCAGTTGCCCCAGCAACACTTACAACTGCAGGGGTGCTGCAAGTCCCCTCACCCGCCTATCTCCCACCCCATCTGTGCCCTTTTGGCTGCCCTGCACAGTGGCACTTGTTGGCAGCAGCACCAGGGCTGGGGCTGAAGTCGAGGCCTGAGGCCTTCAGCAGTCTCAGTCAGCTGCCACCACTCCCAGGCCTTGACTTCAGCCCCAGCACCATCACTGCCACTAAGAAATGCCATCTCACAACCCAACTGCTGGCCTTTGCCACCTCATGCTGTTCCCCAAGCCACACCTCTTGTTCCTTTCCTAAACCTGGCATCCCGTCAGCCCATCCTTTTCTGAAGCCATGCATCCCATACCTTCTGAAAGCCACGCCTCTCCTTCCTTCTGTAAAGCTGGTATCCCATTCTTGCAATCGCATTTCCCCTTTCCTCTGGTTCATACATAAGCCAGTGTTTCTCAACCCTGGCAATTTTAAGATGTGTGGGCTTCAATTCCCAGAAATCCCCAGCCAGCAGTCCACATATCTTAAAGTTGCCAAGGTTGAGAAACACTGCATTAAGCAATTATTTTGACACAAGGTTTAAAATTACATAGATTCCTGGTTATAGCACATTATTTGACCTTTATGAAGTTCAGTTATCTCCAGCAAAATCCAATCGCCCTCCCCCCCCCCAAGAAAGTTCCAGTTTTGTCTGCTCAGTTTGGCAGGTGTAGCTAGTTTCCGCTGAAGTCCCGCATTGTCATCATTCTTAGGATCATTATTTTCTTCCTCATCTCTCTCAGGTGCAGAACATGGCACATGTATTAAGACTGATCTGAAAGTGCTGGCATCAGTCTAGAATCACTAGAACAATTTTCTTCAGCATCAGTTGCTGTGGGGTTTTGAGCCTAGGAAGAATGTCTATTACTACTTACCTTCTCCACCTATTTGCATTGAGTTTGTGCTGTCTGTTGGCATAATCTTAGATTTTTAAAATATTGAGTGGTAGAAGCTTCTGTATTTTCTTCTTCTTTCACCTTCAATAAGAGTTTCCTTAGGTCTGTCTCACTTCCAGCCATCAAAGTGGAATCACCAACATACCTGAGGCAGTTATTTCTCCGGGCAATTTTAATTCCAATTAATACATTACTAGTAAGTTCTTATTATATATTCTGTATTTGTCTGAAAGTTTAATTCATGCAGGGGAGATTCTTATTCTGATTTTAGAACTCCGGTACAAATCTGAGATTACTCAGTTAATTATTTTAGTTTCATTATTGTGATGGAAATAATCAGGATAAGAGTACATATTATGTCTGATAGTGCCTTTGCCAAAAGTGGTCTCTGATGTTCTTCAGTATCTTCTCAACCTAAGTCTAGCTAAAGTGTAGATGCAATGTCTAGCTAAGAACATGATCCCTGTTGTAACTGATTAAAAGCCCATCTAGTATAGCCTTCTGTGTCATACTATGGCAACTGGATATATTTGGGAGAGTCAGAACTCTGGACTGGAAAGCAATTTCCATAATATTTCACCAGAATCAGAAGCACCCTAAAAACATAAGGGAACTGTTAGCTCAACACTACTCTTTCCAGAACTGAATCATTAAAAGAAAGCAGAAACAAAAATGAAGAGGAGGTTAGGGTCATAAGCCTTGATATTTGACTCCTTGATGAAAAAAATGAGTCCTATTTTCTGGCCTGTCAGTTATTTCTGAGGCATTCTCTGAAATATCTGTTTTGGTCATCCAACAAAGAGAAGAGTTTGAGGATCTCCTATTTTCAAGACGTTGCTTTACTTGTCATTATTTGAAAATAAGAACAATTGGGAAAGAGACTTTTTCCCTTGCTGTATTGAAACTAGCCAATTTTTGAAAAGTTAATAAAATTCATTAAGCCAAATAGATTGAAAAAAATCTATTCTACCTCTCAAAATTTTGCTATTTGCAACTAGTCAGGACTGTTAATATGTAATTAAAAAAAGAAAAGTATAAACCAGTTGTTGGTGAAGGTACATTAAATGCTTGTTTTTATTGCCTGGCTACAATGAAGTATAGGAATATGGAATACATTAAAAGCTAAGGCAGACCTAGAAGGTTATATGTATAATCACACAAATAAAAGTTTAAGATGAATGATGACAACTAAAATGCCAGCATCTACCAATTAATACCATTTAATAATCAGGAAGCACATCTTAAACTATTGGAAATAATGCATAATTTTTTATTGTAGGCAACTGTAGATAATGCAATGTCTGTTCTCTACTTTTATTTATATTTTTACTGTGTAATTATTTTGAATATATCAGTACCATCTTCTAAAAATTTACATTCTTTTCTTCATCTGAAATATGTCCATATTAAAATAGCAAATTTTTAAAATTCTTTTAAAAGAATTCTTTTAAAAAAGCTTTGCAAATGAAACAAATATAAGTTTATATATCCAATCTCTTGTTTCTTTTACTGAATAAATAAATACTGAATATTATTTCTTTTACTGAATAATTTGAGGTTAAAGTTATACCTGCGTGAAGTCAATGTGTGAAACAGACCAACAGGTGTGAAGCAGGCCTAATTTACCTGTACATAATGTAGGTTCTATTGAATTAAGCAGGATAACATAATATATCAAAGTTAAATGATAACATAGATGAGATAGAAATATAACACTGATTCTAATAGGTAATTATACATATTTTAGAACAAATACCAAAAAAACAAACAAACAAACGATATTTTAAGTGGAGGAGGTCACCAAAAGCACAGCCAAACAACAGACTGATAAATTCAACGTAATGATATTTGCAATCAGGCTTCAAATTCTTATTTTGCTTTTCTGTTATCAGTGTGGCATTTTCATTCCAAAAGAAGTTATCTTAGGTCCCATTTTAATATTAGTTTTATCATGGAACTTTGAATTCAGTCTGGGTAAGTAAGATAAATGTTGTTGGTCTTCTTAAGAGTATTTATTTCTGCACGGGCTATTTGCCATGTAAGGAGGATTCCCCCACCCCTCGGTGTATTTTCTGTTCTGACATTCTCTTTTTGGATTTAGGATAGTGTAATTTTTTTTCAGACCTATTCAAACTCATTCCTATTTATAGAGGAACATTACACAACAGCTATCAAGGACTGACAGTCAAATAATCTGTTTGAAGTTCCTAAGAGGCTCCTTTTCATGAATTTTATTTTAGAAGGTGAAAATAACAGCTGAATGTTGGCATTTTAAGAGCAAAACAAAGAAAGTTGGAACTATATGTTAAATCTTGAGAATAAGGCCAACAAGGAATGTCTACTTTATTACAAAATTTAAAAATGTTACCAGTGGTAACTATATGAGCCTGCCATTTTGATATGAGATTGGACATGCTTTTTGGTATTACTTAGTATACACCTAAAATCACCTATCATAGCAACATTTCTTATGCCATGCTGCCTAGGAATTCTGGCTATTGCAGTCATCTGGGTCAGAGGGTGGGGGTATCAGGTTGAAGAGCACTGTCTTAGGGAATATCGGCTCAGTGAAGACAATAGAATTTAATTCTGAATATATCTGTAAATTTGATTCCATTGTGTAACGGAGCCTTCCATGGGCTCACCCAACTGCAAGATTACAGGTTCAGCACTTAGGAGACTCTTCTTTGTCTTGTTTCCATGGAGACCAACAAATAAAACAGATCACTAATGAGAACTTCCAATTTTCCATTTAGAATTACTTTCCCTTCAGAGGACTGTTAGAGAAAATGCAGAAAGCAAGAAAATTTTTTTGGTTGCTGTAGCTTCAGAGTAGAGTTAGGCAAGTAAAAGCAACCAAAATAAACACCTTTCAGCCCCAGAAAAAAAGCAGCCATAAACAATCATCTTTTAATTTATCATCCCTCGCTCTGCTTACTTTTTAGGGAATCTCAACCTGACAGCTCTAGCTAGCTTTCCTTGGAATGAAGCCAGTGAATTTATGGAAGGATCCTGGCAAAGATCAAGCAGTTGCAGACTTCCCATTGCTGAAATCAGTCTTCTCCAATCTAGTGCCCTCCAATCAATCAATCAATCAATCAATCAATCACTACATACATACACACATACATACATACATACATAACCTCGGGAAGTGTTGGGCTATAATTCCCATCACCATTCCTCTTAGAATTGCTATTAACTAATGGGAATTGTGATCCAACACGTCTATGAGCTCTAGTTTGCACAAAGCTACTACACTGAACAGTAGTTTTAAGGATATGGCCCACCACTTCTTGGCTGCTTGTAGGAAAAGCACGTACAGATGTCTGGCTCATAGAGGGAAAAGAGTTAAAATATCAAGACATAATAAACTACATAACACAAATTTATCACAGCTAGAAACAAAGATATTGATTAATTTTTAATGTACAGTACTGAAAATAATTGGAAAACCAGGAGAATGAAAAGGGGGTTGCTTAGCAACCGTGTCCAATGATAAGGAGTGGAAAGGGCATTTCTAAGACTCAGAGTGGGATGGAAAGGTATCCCTAAGACTATCACCCACATTGTGACCTCAGCCTCTGATTCAGAGGACATGTAGGATGAAAGCAGGGAAGGTGCTTGCACCCCCATGCTTTTAAGGCATTAAAGCTCAACAGCAGTGCTTTGGTACAGGCTCAGATCTGGACAGCTAACCAAAGCACTTTTATCACTGGTGAGAGAGAGCACTAATAGGCTGTGCCAGTCCAAATTTCTGCTGGGAAAAAAAAAAATCTCAGGAATAGGCTGTCAGTCTCAAATTTGATCCAGACAAACTAACATGAAATGAGACTGATGAAACCCTATTTTCTCTTTTCAAAATGTTTATCCTACCCCATTCCAATTTAATAATCTTGTGTATTGGATTTATCCTAGGACTTTAAAAAAAAAAGGAAGATTAAACTGTGTTGAGATTGGGTGGCTACATGCTGTTTCAGAAGGCATATTTTATTTTTCAGTAGCATTTTCTGCTTTGCATTTATGTATTTTCTATCTCATACTCAAATTTGTCTTTGTGAACAGGCATCAGCAATTCGGCGTGTCAAGATTTTTTAAGCAATCAGTACATATTTACTTTGCTGTTCTTTCAAGCGCTTCTATGGCTTTTTTCTCATTAGGCATTCTTCTTTTTTTATCACATATTGTGTTTTGTATACACCCACACACTTTCATTTTGTGATTCAGTGTTATATCAATGTTTTTGCATGTTTTGTCAGAACTCTTATATCCATCTCTTCTTAGCCAGCCCTAGGTACCAAAGTAGAAGAAACATTGGCACAAGATGGAAAAATGAGGTCATTGTTGGTATTTATAAGATCAACATAATGAAACTTGTTGGTTCATGGAATGCATGGTTGTTGAGCTTCACTGGGCATGGTTAATGCAGGGAAACACAGTCACACATTCAGAAAAACAGGGAAAGAAAGAAACAAAAATGTATTGTTTTACCTTTATCTCTGGATCATTGTGATATCAAGTGATGATATCCTGCTACTGTGATTTAATTTTTAAAGCACTCTTTATTGACAAAATTGGTATAATCTTTCATGACCTAAGGTGCTATCTTTCCAAATTCACCTGTTTAGGTACCAGTCATCATATGTTCTGCCACTTCATTCCCCCCCCCCCCCAACAATGGATGATAATGTGCACATATGAGCCAGATCTTAGTATCTGTATTTTCAAAGAAATTAAGCTTCCATCTAACTTTGGCTCCTTTTCTGCTTGAACATGTCATTGTATTAGCAACAGGAGCTATTGATTTAAGGTCTGCCAAATTCTCAGCCTTTCTTATGCTTGTATTTAATTGTTCCATTCCAAGGGATCTTGTATTTCTTTTAATATTGATCTCATTAACATTCTGATATAGTTTCATGCTGTCAGCCTTCTTGATTGCCTTTTGCTGCTGATGTAATTCTTTTATTCAGTTCTCTTTCATGTTTCATTTTCCATGTTTGTTGTAAGTTCTTTAGCTAACATTTTCTGTGTACCATTTTCTTCTTTTTTATGAATCTAGCATTTCCAATATTTATTCATTAGGAATTAAACTATTAAACCATTTACTTGTGATACAAGCTGTATGGGCTGCATTCCAGCTTATTTCTGATAATCCAACTGACACCAAAATCAGCACTTTTGAAAGCTATGTGGTTCCTCTTTTTCCATAAAAGTGAATACTATATATTTTTTAAAATCTCATTTATTTAGTTTTTCTAGTCCATTTAACATTTCATATGGTAGAACAGCATATAGCAGGAATATAGAATATCATGAGGCAGTTTTATGAATGTTGGAGTGTAATTTCAAATAAAAGAATAGATAAGATGTAAAGAATTTTAGGAAGACATGATCTACACATACAGAAGTTTAGGTGAATAATTTGAAGTTGGGGTTTTTTCCCCCTTTTTTCTTTTCTTTTTTTGTAATCTTGTTCCTTTTACAGATACATTTGACATAGTTTAGGTGTGTTATTTTCTCATATCAAAGCCTGTGGAATTTAATCAAGAAACTGTAGAATATTTAACCTTTTAGGTGGCACAGAATCTATAGAAGAATGTGGAATTGGTTGCCCGTAATGACAGAGAGGGTCTTCAGCTGGATGAATTAGATTGGATGTAAACTCCTTGCAAAAGACATTTTTTCTTTCCTCCCTTGCAAAATACAAGAGCTTTCAACATATGCTTCTCCATGCACAATGTCTAGTTCAATTTGAGAACATATGTACAATCTATGAATAAATGATACATTTCTAATCTACCAAAATGACATTCCTTCCAAAATGGTCTGGAAGAAAGCTTATAAAGTTACCTTTTGGTAGTGAGTACAAAGAAGTACAATCTCAATAACAAGATTTATATTCAGTACCTGAGGAAGTAAAAGTATTCCCATTTCAAACACACCATATTACCTGTATCTCAGAAAGACAGTTCTGTGCTACAACACAACATTGACTAGCCAATGGAAGAGGCACCCTCAACAGAAGGCATGGAACTTGAAATTCGAAGCAATTTTTCCTCTGAAAATGTAGAACTTTAATAGTGTTGGAACAACATTGCAAGTTCTAGACTTTTTTAAAATCCAATCTGATCTTCTAATTAGCTATGTTTGGGAAAGGGCAAACTCCCCAATGATATAAAGACAATCTAGGACCCTCAGGTATTTTAGGCTATAACTCTCACAATTCCTTATCTTTGACCTTGTTGAATGAACCTCATGGAAGTTGAAGAGTTCAATATTCATAGATTACTTGATAGCCTTCCCGTTCAGCACAAGTTTAGTTAAGCAAGTAGGAGAAAGTAACAAAATGGCTTCTGCTGTAGTCAGTCATTCTTTTGCAGATCTCCTCTGCTATAATACAGAAAAATATTACAGAAGTAATCATAATAAATAATCTTTAAAAAGTTCTGTTGGGAAGAGTAACTAAGAAACTAAATGATAATGTTGTAGATACAGAAACAGTGTAAGAAAACATTACATTTGAATGTGTAAGTTCAAGAATCTTTACCAGATCTATATAAGCAGGGAATATAAGCTGAAGGCAATTGTCTTATGTTTGATTTTAGGCTCCAAGTTGAGAACTTATTATATTATCCATGATCACATAGGTATTGTTTTTTTAAAAAAAAAAAAAGCACTGAAGGGCAGATTTGTAAGCCTGGAATACATGTTCACTTGCAAAATATATTAGATGATTAGATGATTGTCCCAGAATACATAGTTACTTATAAAATAAAACATTTTATAAAACATTTTGTGTAGATTAAATATATTCCAGGACTCTAAAGAAATGTAAGTAACGTTTTAAAACAATATGGAAATTATTTTTCATACCTTGTTAAGGAAGTAGAATGTATCAAAGGCATAGCTGTGTTGATCCAGTTTTTTTTTTTAAAGATGTGTTGATGGAGAACACAGGAAATATCAGGTCTCTATATTTAACTTAAGTTATCTGAAGATATCTCAAGGTGTTACTTTACAGTAGGATAACATAGAAATAAAGAAAAAACAAGGAAGAAAGCTCATATCCAATATATAAAAGAACTCCACAGTCTTCTGGATATGCTTGATTCTCTAAGGAAAACTTTAATGGCTCAGAGACATATTTTTATCTCACTTGAGAACTATAATAAAACACTCCATCTATGGGTACTTCTACATGGCACCACTTCAACCATCCTTCAAACCAGTTTGAAGACAACCTACTGTCTTCTTTCTTACTGAATTCAAAATGCCTGGAGCATGCTAAGAACATGAACAAATCAATGCTGTTCCCTCTGGTTGGCCAATAAAGCTTGAAAAAATGTCATTCCATCAGTGTCCAACTGTCTTGAAGCAACAACAAGATCAAAAATCTCCACTACACAGAGAAAGGGAAGAAATGAATTTTCTAATCCCAATTCATATTTTCAGAACATGCCACAGATGTTTATTCATTTGTAAAATAAAATTTAAAAAATAATCGGAGAGTTCGCAAAACTGCTTGCTTATCAAGCTTTCACGCTCCTTGTTGATGAAGATTCTCAGCCATCTAGGTGGAATTATCTGGAGGTTGAGTCATGGCAACTGGACTTTCTTTTGGTTTCATATGTTTTGCTGCTTGCCCAAGCAGCTTCTTCAGTCTAGAAAGTTGGTTAGGTGGGACCCCATAAATGTTTTCCAGGGTAGCCACCCTGAAAGACATTTATAGGGTCCCCCCAACCAACTTTCTAGACTAAAGAAGCTGCTTGGACAAGCAGCAAAACATATCAAACCAAAAGAAAAGAAGTCCAGTTGCTATGACTCAACCTCCAGATACTTTCACACTCCTTGTATTAAAAAGTGTTTAAGAGTTGGTGTAGTATGCTATAACTTTTGCAACTAAGTACAATCTCTAATTATAGTTGTAGGCTACAATGACACCTGAAGTGAAGGGAAGCAGCAATACATTCTAAACAGATTGCACACTTTCTAGGCTGTACCAACTTTTTTATTATGAAGGCACATTCATGCCACCATCATTTTCACTCCACTGTATAACAAAAATCCCAAGAGTCTCCCAATTTCCACACACACACAAATGCCAAAGGGGAAAAAATAACTTAAAACCAAGCTAAAGAAAAGGGGAAAAATAGACTGTACTCATGTTAATGTCATTCATATTAAATTAAACAACCATTCAGGGGCATCCATAGGATGTGTCAAAAAATGCAAGATGGCAGTTTTGATCACATGGTTATGGTGATCATCTTGACTGTTTTGACATACTGCTTCTCCCCACCCCCCACCCTGCAGACATGTTTACATATACCCATTACTTGACCTGGAGTCTAAAAAAATCTCTTTCTATCACTCAAGACACAAGACAGTAGGAATGAGCTTTCGATGAGCCACCATTACAAATAGATGTCCCTCTAGAATAGAAGGATACATTGTGGGCAAAAACAGTGCTCAAATGTGGGATTTGGGCTGCTGAAATCTCTCAGGAGAAAGGAGAGATCACAAGATTACCCATATGTTCTCCAGACAGCTGCTTTTTTTTTTTTTTGTGAGTAGATGGCAGGAACTGCATTTTTGTGGTCAGCTTGTGATCAACTGGGAGTCATGGGATTCCATCATGCTTATACCCATTAATGTCACCTATATGGACTCCAAGTTTGACTGAGGCTCACCTCTTAATCACTTTGGATTTTTATTTTATTTTATTTTGCTGTTTTTTAAAGATTAAGAACCTTCAGACTGGCAAGTTTTATTGAAATCACCAAATGAGTTTTCTTCAATCCTTTAAAAAAAGAACTTTAACTACAAGTATAAAGATTTGTAACAAAAAAAAATTGGGGGAATATATTAGCAAAAAGATTATTAATGTTGGCTTCAGAAAGTTTCAAACAGATTAAGGGCTCAGATGGACTCAACTTAAGACTTTGAAATTAATGTAAAAGATCCTTTCTTGTGGGAAAATGTGTTTATACTTTGAAATAACTGATAAGACGACTTTGAAAATTGGACACTAGAGGGCACCTGATGGCTACTTTTAAAAAGATTTTGATGAATGGGCACAGGAAGTTTTAAAGTTTAAACCTTTACAGAAGAATCAGAAGAGGAACAAGCCCCATTGAATAAAACTGAAATTGACTTGCAGGTAGATTCAAAATGGTATCTTACAAGAAAGAGATTTGCAAATAATCGATTTACAAATGAAAATAGATAATGTTTTCATGATTAAATAAGAAATACAAATAATAAACCAGAAGAGTGATGTGGATAATTTTTTTACATTGGATTTATAAAAGGGATTTGCTGAAGTTGCCCCACTGGAATTACAAAGGGGCTTGACAAAGATGCCAAGAATTTTTAAAGAAGAGACAAAAAGACTGTGAGAAAGCAGATGTTAGAACTTTGAGGAATCTAAAGATTGTTGGGAGAAAGAAGAAAGAATATAAAGTTGGCTGGTGTGGGTCTTCCGGGCTGTGTGGCCGTGTTCTGGAAGTTTTGTTTCCTAACGTTTCACCAGCACCTGTGACTGGCATCTTCAGAGTGCAGGAGCACAGAAGATGCCGGTCACAGGTGCTGGCGAAACGTTAGGAAACAAAACTTCCAAAACACGGCCACACAGCCCAGAAGACCCACACCAGCCATCGTATGCCATCGTATGCCGGCCGTGAAAGCCTTCGACAATACAATATAAAGTTGGTTGTTTTGATCAAGGTTAAAATAATGGGTTGCTATTTTTCTGGTAATATTCAATGGGTTTTTTTTTTTACTGGAACTGGATGATTAAAGATTTTGTATATTTGAAGAGAGGAAATAAGGAGATATGTCTAAATAGAAATGGCGATATAAATATAAAAGGAAGAATTCAAATTGGATTTAATAAATATAGTCTGTAATAGTGATGTTGTTATTTCTGATAACCCTTAATAGACTTGCTGATGCTGATTAATGAATGCTGATTAATACTTAATAATTAATATGGAGAGATGAGGTTTTAGAGAGGGATTTATACAGAATGGGGTGAAGTATGGGATGAAGAATTGTTTGGTTTTACTTTAAGAGATAGTGATAAGTTGTTAATGTTGATTATACTTGCTGGGGATGAAAAAGGAGGCTTCCTTTTCTCTTTTTTCCTTTCTTTTTTTCTTTTTCTGCACTTTTTAAATTTTAATTTTTTTAAAAAAATGTATTTCTATACTACATAGATTGTATTAGTTTTATCTGTATAATATAATCTTCAATAAAATTATTGGAAAAAACATGACAGTAGGAATAATAATATTGTACAGTACTGAATGCTCAAATGGGTACTATCTCTTATTTCTGTGCTATTTTATACCATTATTTTGAACATACAAGCTATTAAACTATTATCAACAAATATAACCTGTAGTCTATTAACAACAAATGCAACCTATTAATGAGCTATTAGTGCATAATATAGTGTTGGCTTGTTAATTAGCACTAAGTAAAATTATTGGTAGAAAAAAATGGTAATAGAATAAATATTTGAAAGAAAACAGGCAAACTTCCTCTATGGAATGCATTTCACCTGAAACTGACTATTTATTTATTCTCCCAAGCCTTTCTTTATCATCTGCCTAGTTTTATATAATTAGTTTTACCATTTTACCAATTTTGTTATTTTAGTTTATATTTTATTACATTTGTTATAATGTGTAAATTCTTCTATATTAAAAATATAGAGCAGAATGCAAATGCTCAAAATATATAAATGAATAACCTGTCACTATCTACACAACAAATGTAGTATGTCCATAAAATGATTGATTGCTTGAAAAAATGCCATTCTCCCCAGCTATCCATTGCCATCTCCACTGCTGGATTAATCACATCTCAAGACAATGTGTCAGAGAATATCAAATGAGTGATTTTATTAGAAATAGCCTTGTAATTGTAGAATTCCTTTCCAACTGGTAACAGCATGACCTTACCACTTAAAGATATTAAATGGATTTTAAAGACCTATTTAATTCAGGGTGTGGGGATTTGCTCTAGGTTTTACATGATGCTGATTTTACAGCATTGTGGAATATTCTTTATAATGTTTAAAACCATGGTGCTAGTAGGACTATTACTCATATTCTGTCTCAATGATATGAGCACAATATATATATTTATATATTTCTATCAGTCTTATATATGTATAGCACCCTCCTCTCCAGGAATGCCTAATGAATTTATCTTCATATTTCAGGCAGGGAACTGAGGCAGAGATTAATCAATACTACAGTTGTGGTAGAACAAGGAAATAAATCAACCTTCTTAAGAGGTCACGACTGTAGTGCCTTAATTATAAAAGCCACCATTTTTTCTATTGTCAGCAACACTTATTATATTTCTGGTGCGCTAAAATGCTATGAACTGCCTTCCAAATACGTTTTTTAGGAAATATGTTAAGTACAGTGTGACCCAGTACTACTTACCTTTGAATATTCTTGAAAACTTTCTCTTCTCCTACATTTTCCTTCACCTAGACCTTTCCACTAAAGAAACTTATAATTTTTTTTTATTACATCCATTTGTACAGGATCCCCCACCTCAGAAATTTCCCTGGATCTTGAATGTTATCACTTTCATTGCAAGTGAAAATCTTTCATCACTACTATAATGAAAATGGCTAGTCTATGTCTTAACATCTAATGATATCATTCCCAGACTGAAAGCATCATTTTTTCTTATGTTTAAAAAAATCTATTGTAAACTCAAATCCTCTCTCTTGATCTAATCCAGTATTAGCAAAGCCTGGCTGCTGATTGAGTGTGTAGTTATTCATTCTGAACTGGATATCTATGTATATGCTTGGCCTTTATGGGTAAGGAAGTATTGATTCAGGCTCTGTTCCCTCCTAAGCATTGCGAAATTTGGTTGGTAGATCTAACCAGTACGCAATAATTTTTAAACAAACAGCTGAAGTAAATGGCTATCCACCAGTCCTTGAGATAACTATAGTATCATAAGTCCCCATTGATGATCTTTATTCTACCACAAACATTGTTCCAGCAAATAGTGCTGTCCTTGTTTATACTGTAGAGGGCACATGGATTCCCCCAGTTTTTTTTCCCTTCCCTCTTACCAACATATCAGCTGGAGAAAAATAATGAGCAATCACCTTCCTTAATCTGGGACAAAGCTGGGCCAGGGTAAGGAGGCAAATTTTGACAGCTAGACTAATGGATTTAGCCATCTGTCAAAACTCACTCTGGTTTTATGCATCTGTCTGAGTATATTCAAAGAGAGCATCACTATCAGCTGTCAGTTGGGCTCTTTTTGGACATGCGCTTACAGCTGTTCCATAAAACATGAAACCTTTGTTCACAAGCAGCCAGAACAGGGAGCATGGATGATTTGTGCCATGAAGCAGCAAAGAGGGAGCTCATGGGAGACTATCCAGCCCTGTCACCAAGACTGCTACTCAGGTACTTTTGGTCTGCTCCAGTTTTCTGAGCTGAAGGCATACAGCATATCCAGTGGAGTCTGCAACTGCAGTGCTACTGCACACCAAAAATATGTGACTCATTTTAGCACTTCTTTTTCTAGCTGAGTTCACATTTTAAATACACTGGATATTGTACTGTGTTGTTTGTTGTATACCACCTTCTGAGTAATGATTGCATTGCTTCACACATGAAAAGGGCTCAGTTTAGATCCTGCCTAACTTAAATTGTTGTCTAGCTCATTAGTATTGCCTGCTCTTAGAAGCATTTTTAAGATCTCCAAGGTTATTGGCTATAGGTTGTATTATGAACAGGATAAGAGGAAAGCAAATATTGGTGTCTGCAAAATGCAGCAAATGTTGGCCATAGCTAGGGAGAAGGTTTGGGTACTCTTAGGTTTTCTACTCATGATGCTCAAAGTCAGTGACTAATATGATGAAAGAGGAGGGGCAAATCTTCTTATGATTTCAAGATGAAGAAGGCCAATGCATTTATTTTTTGATTAATTATTCATATAATTTCATAACTTTTATTTTTTAATTATTATACTCTTTGAATTGATCAATTTTCAATGCAGCAACACTTCTAGATAAAATATTCATTTCAATTAATACAGAAAAGCTATTTTTCAAAATCATAACTTAGTCTTTCATGTGAGAATATTGTTTAATACTCAAATACTTAAATTGCTGTTGATCAGTCCCAGAACATTTGTATAGTTATCAAAATTCCTGTAATCCATGTTCTAATTAAATAAGATTGTATTACAATTCAAATAAACTCAGTGGGAATGTTTATGATCTTAATATTATGCATATTTAAGTGGAGGTATGTTATTGATAATTGTGACATTTGCTTTAGAATAAACAAAGTAGATTTGTGTTACACTAGTACTAAGTGATCCCATTCATTAGAATTTCTGCATATTTCAATGGAATATATCACTTCATACATTTTCATAGGACTGAAGTTCTGTGCATAATTTTAGTTAGGAGAGCAATGTATTGTTTAAATCCGTTCTATTAGCAGTTAGTCAGAAAGAACAATGTTTGTATATTCAGATTAGTGAGAAAAAAACAAACAATTGAACTGCACTCTCTGATAAGGATGCCAGGAGTTGATTCTGGCACTTCAGATTTCCCTTCTTGCAGTCTGAATTGGATAGAGCTAATCCAAGGAATGAGAATTGAACAGCTCTGATTAATAGCATTTATTAGAAGGAAAATCAAACTGGCAACTCAAGAATTCCAGTGAGTATTCTACTTTCAGATGAAATACCTATATAAAAAAATTTAAGATGGCAGAACAGGTCTGTTTTCTGCTTATTTTTCTATGCAGAGTGCTTAGGTACTCCCATCTTTTGAATAGTTTGAATCTGCTCACTGTTTTGACATCTGACATCCCCATCAGAGGATGTGGAAAAGGACAGGAACTTTCCATCTACATACAACCATAGGTGTACACCCATACTGTTCTTCTCCAAACTACAATGATGTTTATCATCACAGTGCTTTTCAACTAAATAATTTGTACTGCTTTCTATTGCATACGGTGCCCTGTATGCATACTATACATTTATACTTACACACAAACACACACACACTTCAATATGGGGCTTTTTATAGTTTCTTAACTGACTCACTTTTTCTTTCCCTTATTCACACAGGTGTTACATCACTATTTTGATCTGTTTGCTCCATTAAACAGATACTTTTGGGCTTTATTAGGACTTTCTTTATTACAAAAGTATTCCAAACAGGGTGTGCTTCAAAATGTAGGTTTTCAGTATGTATCTTTAGCTTTCAGAAAAGGTATAAAAGCAGGCTTTGGCTGAAAAGTGTTTTTTTTTTTTGCTTGCATTTAAGGTGCTGATTTTGAAAGTTCAGCAACAACCACCAAAATGAAATAAACTCGATTAGGGCTTTCTTTGTTGAAAAACTGCTCAAAATAGGGTTTGCTTCAGAATATAGGTTTTCAATACAGTCAAGACCTTTGGCTATCAGAGATGAATGCAATCAATTCAACAGTTAATTACTCTTTAATTTTAGAGCTGTCAAGCAGCCTTTCTTGATGGGATTAGGAAACCCATCACTCTCAGTAGGGTTATGACCTGATGTGAGTTTTGATTGTTTACTGTGATGACATCACAGGTCAATGCTACTGTACAGGTTAATATACATTTACAACTACTAAAGAGTTTCCACTGTCAAACACACTGTAAGGAAATAATAAAACTGCAGCTGAAGGTAAACATGGAAGAATTTCTAGAATATAGAATCTAAATATTGTGACACATACTTGCCCCCGGAGGTGAGACAGGCCCCCTCACTCCAGGCCTTTCGGAGGGATTTGAAGACTTGGCTCTGCCATCTGGCCTGGGGCGGGGAGGGTGGATGTCAGAAATGGGGTTGGCTAGCCCCTTAGCGGCCTGGTGTGGCCTCTGTTGGCCTCTTGGATCTTTTAATCTCTCTTCTATCTTTGTAAGTGTGGTTCTTTTTATAACTTTTAATCATGTATTTATGATTTTAATTTGATGTAAGCCACCCAGAATCCCCCATTGTGGGGAGATGGGCGGGGACAAGTCCACTAAATAAAATAAAATAAAATAAATAAATATTTATAGATTTTTTAAATATTGAATTTCACAATGTTATGTCACTGTCTAAAAATGAGAATTTATCCCAGCTATGTTGCAAAATCAGTTTGGATCTAACAGCAGATGATCTGTGCCACCTACCCTAGGTCTGTCCTTGCATGAGCTAAAGCCCAGACATTTCATGTTACTTGGCATTAATTTTAAACTCCCTAATTTTCTTCATTACCTTTCTTCCAAAAAACTATGGTATATTCCCAAACAGTTTTCCTGCATTCCTTTACCCTCTCTAGTTTTTCTTTCAAGCACTTCTCTCTCCATCCAAGAGTTTTTCAGAACTCATATTATTCTATCACTCTGCAGGCAGTCTATTAAATATTTGCTGGCATGAAAACATGTCATTCCAAAATGTCAGTGAGCTGATATTTTAAAGATAATTTTGTATCTCAAAAACCTAAAAGACAAGGAACACAGTGAATTCAATCTCCCTATTTCATCATACCTGCTTTCTTTTTCTTAGATCCATGTAGGAATGGAGAAAATTGATTTAATTTTAATACAAACCATGCTATTCCCAACCTAATACATAACCTGGAACAGAACTGTAACTTGTCCATAATTCATCTAACATGTGCACTTATTAAATGCATTTGTCCTTTGATATTTTACCCTAAATCCTTCTACCTCAACCAAATTGTTACCTTCTAACTTATTCTTCCCTTTGCTCATACACACTGACAAAGAGAACATTAAATTTAGAGAGCTCTTTGGTAAAGCAAGTTAGCTTCATCACAGGAACAACAGTACATGTTTGATCTGCTGCCTCACGTTTTAATAATTGCCTCATCAGAGGTTCCTCTGCACTGTGCTCCCAAGACCTGGCCCAGTTTTCCAAGATTGGTGGGGTTAGCCCTATTATTATGCAACATGAAGGAAGTCACTTTTAATGGCAGATGAAAAGTTTCAAATAATTTCAGAGACAATCTAATGGGCAATACTGCCCAGATGTTTCATCTTCTGCACTGAATCTGGTCTGTTCCTATTTTATAGCCTTTTATCACCAAAGTAGAATGCATCATAAATGCTTGTAGCCTATATGTCTCCGCTTCCATTTTCTGCAGCCCTAGCAGCAGGAGACACCCACATTCTTCTTCTTAGGGGTAGGCATCACATGCCGTTATACTAGAGAATAATTATAATGTATTAATATGAGGGCTGTGCAAAGTTTAAATTCAGTTATTTGATAGCAATTTGAACAAACCTCTAAATCAAATTGACTTTTCAAATTGCATTGTCCAGTTGATCTGAAGTACTGAATTTAATCAGGCACCCCTGAACTGAGCAATTCAATGCAAGCTGGCAGTTTGAAGGAGTTTTTAGTGTTTCTGAAACCGGCAACAACGTGGGTGTTATTCTGCCTGTATATGGATGGCCAAGGGGGGCTGAGTAGCGTGATGAGCAGTTTGATGAAGATATGACCATAAGCTTAACCACTTTATTAAACCTAGGTTAGAGCTCCTTTGTACGAGGACTGCTTTTGGTTTTGTTTTTCTGTGTTGCTGTTTCTTCTCTGCTAGAACTTGTGTGCTTATCAGCAGTTCATATGAAGAAACCTGAAAGAAAGTGAAAGTATTCAGTTGCTCTTTTTGATCCCCATTGTTCACTTGTTTGTTCTCCTGCTTTTCCCACATCCACTCATTATTAATCCTTCTGTTTCTCTACTATTGTTAGTCTCTCCCTTTTCACTCCCATTAATTCACTTTTTTTCATTCCTACCTTATTTCTTTTTTCAGAAAACCTTCTATGTCTCTCTCAAGCAAGTGGGTTTCATTTGAGTGTCACTGAGAAAATAAGATTGAGCTTAGACAAGTGCTTATAGAATATAGCCATGGGTACTGTGTATGCAATGGTGATAACAGTTTTTTTTTAAAAAAAAACTACTACTAATAATAAAATGTCATGTGGCAATGGTCACAGTTAGAGTCAGAGAGGGAAAGCAAAGCAGGTACCAATAATCCAGGGATACAGAGCAGGATGGAGGCACTTTCAGTACAGGGATTAAACAAGAGCTCTGGCAGAAAAGGGCCAGGTTATTGACCCAGGTTATTTTGAATCCAAACCATATAAGTGACAATGCTGTAGGTTAAGTCTTAACTTGGATCAGCTGCTATATGATCTGAATATAGAAGAGGTTTTGGTGAGTTTGTTGGTGTGGTCAGATCACTCCTAAGTTTGACTGAGGCTAGTTGCAGGGCAGGAGGACCCGTTGCATTATTCTGCCTAGATGCTTTATGGATTCAAATGGATTTTGAAAATTGCTTGAGGAGTTTATAGCAATATGGAAGGCAGTTCCATCAAGTATCTAGTTTGTCTCTGGAACAGGGGTAACCGGTTCTGTCAAGTACCTAGTTTACCTCTGGAATATGGGGTGATGAGATTACTCCCAAGCAGCCTCTTCTGGTCTACCGATCATGGGAATCCTCTACATTTGTATTTGTTTTCTTATGCTTAAAACAATACAGCAATCTTCTAAATAAACACATTCATGCTTCACCAAGAACTCTGTTACTGTAGTTTGAATAGTTGACAAGAAAGGATTATTTTGGAACTTATTTAATATTCAGCTGTGAAAGGTCACTTGGACAAACTGTTTTCCCATTATGGTCCTCTATGATTCCATCTGTTTTACAACAAGCTTTCTTACTGGATGCCTCAGATCCCAGTTACCAGCTAAGTTATGGGATGGAGAGGAAATACTTCACACTTTCCTGGACAAATGAACTTAAGAACAGTAGCATGGATGATAAATTCTCAATTTATCTAGTTCAAACATATTGAAAGATATTTACAACAATTAATTTCAGACTGTAAGTTTATTATAGAGCTGGATGTTTCTGTCAGTCAAAAGACTATCAGATCTGGACTGCAATGAATCCAATCAGTGGAGAGCCCTATTTGCTGACATCTAGTGGCCATCTTACTCTGATAGCCAAAAATGCAGAGGAGCAGAGTGAAAAATTGGGCTAAAATTGAATATAACTAATGACAACAAGGTCAACAATCAGCCTTAGAATTGACAGTGAAGATATTGAAATGGGAAATAGCTTCTGCCTTTTAGGATCAATCATCAACAGTAAAGGAACAGGCAGTTAAGAAATAAGCCACAGACTAGCACTTAGTAGAGCAGCCATGAAGGCCTTGGAAAAGATACTCAGATGCCATTATGTGTCTGTACCTAAATAAAATCAGAATAGAGCAGGCAATGATATTTACTGTGGAATTCCCTCTGTGGTTGGAGAGTCGGACTTTGAAGAAGCAGGCTAAAAAGAGCATTGATGGTTGTGATCTTCGGTGTTGGAAATGACACCCAAGAATACCATGACAGCCAAGAAAACAAACAAATGAATCATTGAATAAATCAACCCAGAGTTCTCACTTCAGGCATAAATGACCAGGATCAATTATCCTACTTCAGACACATTATGCAAAGACCTAGCTCTATGGAAAAAGCTTTTTTATATAGTAATCTTATTAAAGATTATAATTATAACAGTAAAGACTAATACAAACTGGAAAAAATACAAGAATAAAAAGAAAGAGTAGAAAGTGCAAAAAAGAAAAAAAAAGAAAAAGAAAGAGAAAGGGAAAGGGAAAAGAAAGAAAAATAAGAATATAGTAAAGAAAAAGAATATGTATATGTATATGTATATGTATATGTATATGTATATGTATATGTATATGAATGACTTCCTACCTTCATCACAGTAAGTATAAACTTTTAGTACCTTATGACTTTCTCTTAAAATACAACAAATTATGTCTTCTTCACATATCCCATCTCTTATCTATAAACAAATCCATAAACCATCATGATTTCAGTCCTGATGTAAACAAAAGTCCATTAAGGATTACCAGAGATATCAACATATCTATTTTAACCTTGATCAAATAAACCAACTTTATATTCCTTCCTTTTGCTTATAACAAACTTAAACTTTAGTCCATTCAAATAATGTCCTAGAAATTGATTTCTTTTCATTTTTTTTCTTTGTCCATTCTCACAGATTCTTCAAAACTTTAACAAACTTCTTTTGTAAATCCAATATAGGAATATTATCCAGGTCACTCTCTTGGTTTGTTGTTTGTATGTCCCTTTTAATTATTAAGACATCAGCCAGTTTCTTTTGTAAGTCCAGTGTAACATCTTTTTCCATGTCATTCTTGTAGCCTGTCATTTGTAAATCCATTTTCAACTCAGTCTCAATCTTGTCAGGTAGAACTTGTTCCTCTTCCATAACATCTTTTATATCCAGTCTCTCCATAGAGGCTGTCAGGTTTAGCCCAAAGAACTCCAAGAGACAATGCAAATTCAGTTCTGCTGTGTTTATTAGGTACAACCTCTAGAAAGAATCTCCCCAGACTGAACCCTAGCTCCCAAGCCAGCCAGTCACAACACCGTGAATTCCTCAGGGAAGTGCCAGCCTCATCCTCTTGCACTTCCCATACTCTTGTGGTGAACTAAGGACGTGCTTATCTCCCTGAGCCTGGCCTTCATAATTCCATTCCATCACAGAGGCAGTCACTATTAAAATTAACTTCTGGGTCCCTTGTTCAAAAATATTGTTCAATATATCCAATGTTAGAATATTTTGCTTCATTCTGTATTGTAAGTCAAATTTAAGTGTTCTTCTTCTTTAATCGTAATCTTTAGTTTCCTCTAGTTCTCTCTAGTGTCCAACTTTCAAAGTCTCATCTGATCATGTTTTTTTAAAGAGAATTCAAAACAAAAGCATTTTCCCATGGGAAAGATTCTTATAATTAATTCCAAAATCTTATTTCAAATCCATCTACAGCCTTAGTCCATTTGTAACTTTACAAAATCAAAATTCTAATCATCCTTTTGCTGTTTATTCCAAAAGAAAAAAAAATAAAGTCCTTAAACTTGTATTTATAACTTCTTTCACTAAAGATTGAAGGAAACTCACCTGGTTCTATAAAACTTGTCAATCCAAGGGTCCCTAATAGCTGAAAAGCAGTTAACAAGCAATTTGTGAAAGTGATTAGAAAAGGAAGTATGAAACATAAATGACCAGGCTCAAATTATTCTACTTTGGACATATTATGCAAAGACCTAGCTCTCTGGAGAAAGCTTTAATGCTAGGAAAAGTGGAAGGAAAGAGAAGAAGAGGATGATTAGTAAAATGGATGAACTCAGTTACTATGGCAGTGAAAGCGCCACTGGAAGATCTGAACTATCAGTTTAGGGACAGATTGTTTAGGAACAGAGAAAAGTTATGTGGTCACTTAGAGTCAATGCCAACTTAATGGCACATAAACTATCAGTGGCCATTTAATATTTGCAGTCCAGATCTCGTAACTCTAATCACCACTGATCAAAACAAATACTAACCCACCCTTCTCCCAAATACTCTCAAATGCTTTTAGATGTGCACTATAACATTCCAACAAACAAGAGTGGTTGTCATTGGCAAAAGCAGACAAAATAAAAGATTTGAATTAACACACATAATTCCTAAGCAAAATTAACACACAATTATATATAGACCCAAACTGTACATATACATTATTATGAAAGGAGACAAATGTACAGATGCTAGACTGAAAAGTCAGTATACTGTAACTGCCTTTCCTGAAATAGGATAGGCAAAAGTGGCAGTTAGTTCAAGGGATTACGTTTTTTTATTATTATTATTATTATTATTATTTACTTGAAATGAGAAAAAAATGTTTTTGCTATGATTAAATGTACACTGTGGTTATAGCTTAGATAGCAAAGTTAAAAGACAATTTTGGAAGAAGTCAGTGGCCATCCACCTCCATATTGCTGCCATGAAAACCATAATGATGTGTCCTTGTAGGCACCAGGAATTGAACTCAATCCAAGCAGTATTCAAGATCATTTACACCAAATCTATTTTCTCGTATGTTTTCACTTTATAGCAGTTACTTTGGTATACTTCAGACTGTAGGGCAACAAAAGGACATTCTTGGAATAGTGTTAGAGAAACCAGTAATTTGAGAATCTTGTTCAATAATATTAGGTCAAATAGAGACTATTTGCTAAAGCTTATTCAAGCCTTTGATTCAAGCCTTAACTGTTATTGCACATGATTGTTCTCCAGGCAAGGGACTATTCGAATTCTAGATAACTAAGTGAATTAACTTTGTTTTCTTCATTTTTTGCAAAAGAGCTACGTATTTGTTTACTTATGATTTTCAGCTATAATCTGATGGCAGCAACTTATGCTAATAACATGAAGTAGTGTGGCTTAGGTGCTCCATGCTATTGTGATCTCTGTTTCAGATATTTCTTTGTTCTGCTATACCATATTATGATGTGCTATTAAGTATGGGATATGTGTAGTCATTGGGAATGGGAATAACTGGATTTATTCAATGCATTTAAACCTCCTTTTTAATTTTTTTCCAGTTTCTATGTTTTTCACTGTATCATAAATAAATGATCAAGTAACAAGCCTTCCTTGTTCATCAAGTGTTCCCTCCCTCCCATTCCTCTACCCAACTGAAGCCACATATAGGCCATTGCTGTAGTAGTTCAATCTATGCACAACTGCTGTATATTGCATACAATAAAAGTATGCATCACAGAAATAGTGTAAGAAATATGAGAACAAAAAATTTCTATGCCTTCTCCTTGGGATTCCAGGCAGCAGAGCTAAAAATACAAACACAAAAATGAAAGTCTAATTGTATTTTCTGAAAATAATTTATAGACAGAATCCAACATAATACAATCTTATCTCTAAATAGATCTATCCAAATTAACAGAAATGAAAAAAAAATCATGACAAGCTTGACAGTTATATCCACAGCATAAATCCAGGGATGCCATTTTGTTGAAGGACTTAGAAAAACTGAAGCTATTAATAAAAGCCATGCCTGCAACTTTTTGATAATAAAAGACAAACTAGTTGGTCAACAGATGCCTCAAGAAACCACATAGAATCATAGAATGTATGAGTTGAAAGGATCCTTTTAGGTCATCTGGTTCAACACCCTTCTCAGTGAAAGAATCTATTAATCCACTCCACCAGGTAACCATCCAACCCCATTTGAAAACTTCCATAAAGAATTTGAGCCAGATTGTTCCACTAGCAGCTTTTGCTATTATGAAATTCCTCCTAAAATTAGGCTTTTATTTTAATTTCAACCTGTTAGTCTTTGGTTTTAATTTCATCAATTTCTCCTTTCTTTCAATTTCAACTCATAAGTCCTTGCCTAACCTTGGTTTCTACTAGTTCCCTTTTCTCAATTATCTTTGTAAACTAAACATTTCCAGCTCCTTTAAATGTTTTTCACTGGACTTGGTTTTTAATTTTTGTCTTTATTTTCCTACTCCAGTTTCTCTATTTTTCTTTTTAAATATGGTGTACAGAACTGAACACAACATTCTAAGTTGGCTTTATTATTAACTTCCATGATCTTAATGCAATGCTCCTGTTAATTTACATCCAAATTTCATTGGTTTTTAAGCTCTGCAACAGTGTTTGCCCATGTTCAGCTGGTGGTTCTAAAGGACACTTGTCCTTTTCCCACTTTGCAGATCATTACCTCACAGCAGTAAAAAGGCTTCTATACCCAGTGACACTATAAGCTAGATTGTTTGGAGTATACACTCCCAGATGGGTGACTACAGATGGGCAGGTCATAGAAGATGACTCAGATAAAATACATCCACTGGAAAAAGAAATGGAAACTACTCCAGTATGTCTGCCAAGAAAACCAAATGGAGATTCACAACTAGGATAATGTTGATATGCTACTGGAATACGCACCCCTCTTCCATCTTGGAAGGTATCTGATGAGCTACTGGAGAAAAATAGAGGGCAAGTATGAATAGCATCGGTGCTTATGATATGGCTGAATTAAAGCCAAAAGGATGTGCAGCTGCTGATGTGGCTAGAGGCAAAAGAAAAGTATAAATAGTATTAGTATACAGAATATTAGAACCATGAATCATGGAAAACTTGACATTGTCTGATCAGAAATACCAAGATTAAAAATTGACATTGTAGAAATCAGTGAACTGAAATGGATTGGAATAGGCCCGTTCACATCAGTGGAGGAGCATATATTCTACTGCAAACAAGAGCCACATAGAGGAAATGAAGTAGCCATTATTATTAACTGAAAGGTATAAAAATCAGTTCTCAGATACAATTTAAAAAATTACAGAATGTTTTCAATTTGAATCCAATGCAAGTCAAACAATTATTATGTTTATCCAAACCTATACTGGAAACACAGAAACAGAGAAATGGAAGTTGAAGAATTCTGTGACAAATTCCAATACCTTATTGATACAAATTCCAATAGCAAAACAACATCATACTAAATTTAGTAAATTTAGTAAAGTAAACTAGCATCTGAAATAATGGGAAAAATTGGGTTCAGAGTACCAAATGAAGCAGTAGACATATTATTTTAATAGCATTATGTTAAGAAAATCCAACATTTATAAACCTGTTTCATAACAACCTAAAAGCTGACTATATTTTCTGAAAGCAAAGATGTATAAATTCTATTTAGCAAGGAAAAAATAAAACTTTATGCTGGCTACAACTCAGGTCACAAACTCCTTCTTGCAAAATTACACCTTAAACTAAAGAAAAGAAATAAAATCAACCAACCACAGATAGGACCTCAGCAATATTTCTCATGATTATACAGTAAAATCATAGAACAGGTTTCATTGATTATATTTGATAGAATGTCTGAAGAATCAGACTAAAATTCATGATATCATTAAAGGTGAAGCAAACAAACACATACCAAAATGCAAAAAAATAAAATAAGACAAAATGGCTTGCTGCAGATAAGTTGAAAATAGTTGAAGAAAGGCAAAACGTAGAAAACCACAGACACAGAGAGAAAAAAATGTAAATTCTGAATTCCAAAGAAAAGCAAGAAGAGGCAAGGATATATATCTAACTAAACTGAGGATAACAATTGAATGGGAAGGACAAAAATTTTAAAAAATTACAAAAATGAAGGGAAAGTTTTATGCAAAGGTGGGCACAGTAAAAAAAACAAAGAAGGCAAAGATCTACTAGAGAAAGAAGATACAAAGAAGAGATGGTGTGAATATACAGAAAAACTATATAAAAAAGATCCCTAAATCAATGAGACATGCAAAGATTTGATCACTGAACTAGAGTCAGGCTTTCTGGAAAGTGAAGTTAAATGGGTCCAAGAAAATACTACTAAAAGCAAAGCTGCAGAAGTTAATGAAATACCAATAGAACTATTAAATTTTTTCTGGACCATTCAGTTAAAATACTACATGTGGTTTGCACTGGCCAAGGAACTGGCAAAGATAAATTTACATTCAAATACCAAAAAGGGCAGTGATGGAAAATGCTCAAACCCTACCAAACACTTACATCACCTGCTAGTAAGATAATGCTCAAGATTTTCTAATTCAGATTTCAACAATACTTGGAATGAGAACTGCCAGATGTACAAGAAGATTAAAAAGAGACAGGGATATCCAATATCACATTGTTAACATCTAATGGATAATGAAAAAGCATGAGAGTTCCAAAATACATATATTTTTGCTTTATTGATTATACAAAGGGTTTTGCGTGGATCACAACAAATTGTGAATAGCTGTTATAACTTGCATATATTGGGCTATATTTTCTGCAAAATTTGTATAATAATCAGAAAGCAACAGTTAGACTGGAATATGGGGAACTAAATAGTTCCTAATTGAGAAAAGAAGGTGTCAAGCATGTCTTGACTCCTAGTGACTATAAGGACAAATCCCTGGAGCTTTCTTTGCAACATTTTTCAGAAATGGTTGACATTGCCTTCTTTCTAGGACTGAGAAGAGTGACTGGCCCAAAGCTACTAGGTAGCTTTGAGCCTTCTGCAGGTGAGAACTCACAGTCTTCTGATTTCTAGCCCAATGCCTTTACCGCTACACTGTTACATAATTTATTTAACCTATATGGAGATTATATCATGAGAAATGCTGGTCTAGGAGAAATTGAAATTGCTGGGAGCAAAACCTTAGATATGCCAATATTACTTCAATGCAAAAAGACTTAAGGAATCTCTTGTTGAACATGAAAGAAGGATGCAAAATCGGTTGTGCTGTTAAAAAACCAAACCAAAACCAAACTATATTATGTCAATAGGCAAAGCCAACCCAGGACAAATAGACAGAGAGGACAATGAAATAGTAATTGATTTTATCTTCTGAGGCGATGGATGCTGACCATAGCCATGAGATAGAGATCATTGAAACTTGGGACAAAAACTATGATAGATCTATACAAAATATTTTAAGTGCAGAGATCTAACATTGACAACAAAAGTATGTACCCTTAAGGGCATATTTTTCTCAGTTGTAATGTATTGCTATGAAAGGATGAGAAAGATGAATAAAGAAAAATAAATGCCTTTGAACTGTGCCGGATAAATTATGAGAATAAGAACAAATTATTCAGTACTGGATGATGTTAATTAAGACTAAGCAATAATAATGAAGCTAAAACTTAAAAACTTTGGACACATACCCAAACTCAACTTCAAAAAGATCCCGATGCTTGGAAAAATTAGCCAAAGGTGTGATTTAGTCATTGCAAAAAATTAAACTTAATTGATGCATTTAATTAATTAAAAAACGGAAAAGTGACACCTGCCAAAACTACCAGTCTTGGCTTAAATGGATAAGGAAGACATGGCTCAGAATGGCTACTGATATTTTTATATCCATTGGCAAAGATTACTAACAAGTCTTCAAAACAATAAAGACAGTGCAGCCTAAAGATTAACATTGTACATAAGCTTTCAGGGGCTACAGCAATTTATTAGATATGTGAAGTTTTATTCACTGATACATACTATAGTCTTAAATTGAGCATAATTGTAGGAACATTCAGAAGCCACAGAATAGATTTCTACATATCACCATCCCACAGTCCCAAAGTACTGTTCTAAGCTATGTTTTTCAGGCAAAATTGTCCTTTGTAGTCTTCTGAAGCTGGAGTATACAACCTGAGGGCCCAGAGCAGTATGACTGCAGCTCTGGTGCCTTTTCAAAAGTTGCTACAAAATTGTAATTCTTAATGTGGCAGACAGGAAAGTTATAAAGTATACAGAGAGCATAATGTTTATTGTGTACAAAAATTAAATGCAAAGGTTAGCTAAATTCAACTCAGTTTTGCTCTCAACCCATTTTTCTTGTTGGCATCTGTCTCACGAAGTACCAAATATTAAGTGTGGAACTTCACCCAAAACACTTCACCCACTATAGCATGAGTGTTGTCATAATTAACACTTAGCAAAACTGAGGAACCAAATTGTGACTCTGTCTCTACAAGCACCTTCATATATGCTTTCATACTTCTTTTTAAAAATATTTTATATGATGAATGTGAATTGAGTGAAGGGGTTGGAGAAGTTGATATGGGAGACACATACACAGCTGTGGTATGGACAACAAGAATCTATTTTACATGGAATCTGAAGGATGGTTCGTCTAATTAGTGTTGGCTATTCTGACTGAAAGCTATTTTACAAGGTATTAAACAGAAGACTGCCTGTTCTGTTTCTGGAAATTTTACTGCCAAAACAACAACAACAAGCCAATGCTAGGAACTTATTTGGGGAAACCTCTACAGTATGAA
Organism: Python bivittatus; assembly: GCF_059951505.1. Lineage (NCBI taxonomy): Eukaryota > Metazoa > Chordata > Lepidosauria > Squamata > Pythonidae > Python > Python bivittatus. The sequence continues at coordinate 31,521,130 of NW_028277074.1, forward strand.
GATTGTGGCCTTCCATCAAAAGTTTGCCCCTATTCTTTTCTCAGAGATCCATGAAAAATGCCTATTGCCTATATTGGTGATTAACATTTATATGAGATATCACAATTTTTCAGTGAGTTAACCACACCACATGTGACTCCATAGAATGGCAAGGCTGAGGTAGTGATAAAAGAGCTCCATCTAATTTGCCTATTTCTTTTCTTCTCAGTCTCTTTCCTCTCTCACTTATCAGTTAGGACTTCATTTCTTGGTCAGTGAGGAATAGCAATTGAGATGAGACTGGATACTTAGAATAATAATTGACTCAAAGGTAAAACTATCTTTCTCAGTGCTGTTCAAGAGAAAAAGCTCACCCATTCCAGATAGCCTTTTTCCAGATCAAGGAAGAAAATATGATGCCTCACTGTTTTCCTCTGACATGTCTTCAGGATGTTGCTTTAGTCTCATCTTCAATCCACAACTGGGACAACTTAATGTAAATTTTAGCTGCCTGAGTTTTAAAGTAGTGTTGTCTCTTTTGTCCTGGCATAGCTTTTGTCATGGATATGATTCATTAGTGATATTGCTGATAATGTGATCAGGGGCTCCAACCTGCTGAGCTCCTCTGTGAGATTTTAGCCTGCTGCAGGAACAATCTCCTCTCTGGGCACTGGGTACTGTCTTCCATGGCCATTCTGGTGTAAGATGCAAGAGAGACAGGGGGCCAGTTTCTGCAGAGGCATCTCCCTGCAAAATACCCACAGTACAAATCTTTGCTTTTCTCTCTCTCTCACACACCCTCCACTACTCCTTCTTTATTTTATCCAAAATACAAATCCTCAAATCAGATAGATGTATTTTTTCTAGCCATATGTGATAATTTAGCATAAAAAAAAAAACCAGTTTCCATATCCTATCCTATGCAACATGTCAGGATAGAGAAGCAGATCCAAACATGAAAATAAGAAAGGGGAAAAAAAGCCTACAATGTGCCAGAAAACGTGCCAAAATTTGTCTTTACAGTGGGAAGGTGAGGGGGAATTAATTGGTAGCCCTTTTCTCAAATAGGTTTTTAATCTATCATGTCACTATTCTGCACACGATGTGTGCATAACATCCTATGACTGGATCCCTGCATAGATTTACATAATGTGTTTTTAAGTGAAAAAGCAGTCCAGACACCAATGACAAATCTTGTGATTGTATCTTCTCTGCTGTCAATTATCATTAAAACATTCCAGCGTTTGAAGCTTTAGGTCCATACAACAAATTCTAAAGTGACTATCTGATAACAGTGAGAGATTTTTTCTCTGTAGGGGCATATTTGTCCCTGGCCCTTCTTCCCTCTCCAGCCAGGAACGTTCCTCTCCTCTGTACTTGCTCTCCATGGAAACACAACACAAATTTTTACAAGACCACTGTCTCTCATCTTCTTCTACTTTGAAGTGTAATGTTGAGGGGATAAGGAACTTGTGTTATATTGTTAATAAGTCACAAAGCTAGAGGATAGATTGGCTTACTTCCCTATCTACAATAATGGTAAATGTAATTTGGGATGTATTTTTTTTCTTTTTTTGGTTTTTTTTGGTTTGGTTTGGTTTGGTTTTGTATGCACATACTTGATTCTGTTCATTAGAAACATTGCTCTTAGATGTGCATTATAAGAATAATTTTATTTATTCATGTGCTACAAGAAATAACATAGTACATCAGAACATAAAAATAAAAGCTGGAACAAATGCATTTTCCTGAGCTATTTCCTATGGGTATTACTGGTAAATGTGGGCTTGACAATTTCTGTTTCTTGAAAACTTTGCCTTTTTAAAACTCGTTAAAATAAAACATAAAAGAAAAGCTCTATGATGTTCATTTTGATTTGTAATAACCTAATTTAAGTAAATCCATGTAACATATATAACATATCAATACATTATCAGTACTGTGCAAAAGGCACAGGTGTGAAAAAATGCTGTAAAGTAAGAATGCTTTCAAAAATATATATTGTAATTGTTTATGTTTATCAATTTACAAAATGCAAAGTGAGTGAACAGAAGAGAAATCTAAATCAAATCAATATTTGGTGTGACTACCCTTTGACTTCAAACCAGCATCAGTTCTTACACTTGCACACTTTGTACGCTTGCACAAAGTCAGGGATCTTATAGGATTAGAGTCAGGTGTATGATTAACCAATTATACCAAGCAGGTACTAATGATCATCAATTTCATATGTAGGTTGAAACACAGTCATTAAATGAAACAGAAACAGCTGTGTAGGAGGCTTAAAACTGGGTGAGGAACAGCCAAACTCTTCTACTAAGGTGAGGTTGTGGTCACAGGTCATACACCATGGCAAGACTGAGCACAGCAACAAGACACAAGGTAGTTAGACTGCATCAGCAAGGTCTCTCCCAGGCAAAAATTTCAAAGCAGACTGGGGTTTCAAGATGTGCTGTTCAAGCTCTTTTGAAGAAGCACAAAGAAACGGGCAATGTTGAGGACTGTAGACATAGTGGTTGGCCAAGGAAACAATGCAGCAGATGGAAGACATGTCATGCTTACTTCCCTTTGACATTGGAAGATGTCCAGCAGTGCCATCAGCACAGAACCGGCAGAAACCAGTGGGACCCAGGTACACCCATCTACTGTCTAGAGAAGTCTGGCCAGAAGTGGTCTTCATGGAAGAATTGCACCCAAAAAGCCATACCTCCAACGTGGAAATAAGGCTAAGCGACTCAACTATAGGAAAACTTAGGAACTAGGGTGCAGAAAAATGGCAGCAGGTGCTCTGGACTGATGAGTCAAAATTTAAAATATTTGGCTGTAGCAGGAGGCAGTTTGTTCGCCGAAGGGCTGGAGAGTGGTACAATAATGAGTGTCTGGAGGCAACAGTGAAGCATGGTGGAGGTTCCTTGCATGTTTGGGGCTGCATTTCTGCAAATGGAGTTGGAGATTTGTTCAGGATCAATGGTGTCCTCAATGCTAAGAAATACAGGCAGATACTTATCCATCATGCCATACCATCAGGTAGGCGTGTGATTGGCCCCAAATTTATTCTGCAGCAGGACAACAACCCCAAATATACAGCCAATGTCATTAAGAACTATCTTCAGTGTGAAGAAGAACAAGGAGTCCTGGAGGTGATGGTTTGGCCCCCACAGAGCCCTGATCTCAACATCATCAAGTCTATCTGGGATTCCATGAAGAGACAGAAGAATTTGCGGCAGCCTACATCCACAGGAGATCTGTGGTTAGTTCTCCAAGATGTTTGGAACAACCTATCTGCCAAGTTCCTTCAAAAACTGTGTGCAAGTATACCTAGAAGAATTGATGCTGTTTTGAAGGCAAAGGGTGGTCACACCAGATATTGATTTGATTTGGATTTCTTTTCTGTTCGCTCACTTTGCATTTTGTAAACTGATAAACATAAACAATTACAATATATATTTTTGAAAGCATTCTTACTTTACAGCATTTTTTCACACCTGCCTAAAACTTTTGCACAGTATGTATATTTGAGAGTAATTATTTACTTACAATACACTGTATGGTGCCTGCCTTCTCAGGATTCTAGGTGATTTGTACTACAGTATTTGTACTGTTGCATCCATAAAATACTCAGAAAAACAATAACCAGTTAAAACTGTCAAATACTATTAATAAATACTGCTGCTATATTTGAGTCCAACAGAACTCAATATCTGCAACATCTCTTTTCCAGAAGAAGGAGCAATATTTATAAAACAAAGGATTCTTCCAGAGCAGCGTGGCTTTGTGTATCCTATATGCTAAATGTTAGTACAGAAGGAGCTCATTTTCAAAGAGCTCAATCAGAAAATTCTCTGAAATGTTTGGATAAACTTGAACAACCTGAAGCTAGCTAATAGCAAGTCAAAGCATTAGCCCATTTAAGTCAGTGCTATCTAGACTGGGGCTGTCCAGATGACTTGGACCATCATAATTCCTAAGCCATCATGCAATAGCTTTATCAGTGCCATCTAGAGATGCCAAGGCTTAAGACTGGGCTTTTTTCTAAATACAAAATATATATTGGACAATTAGGCTACTGAAAGAGTCTCTGTTGCCTGGCACTAAGAAGGAAAATGTTCATAAAGGAAAAAGTGGAGGTTTAATTAAATTCCATCCATTTTAATGATCAAGTATGTTTATGACTTTGATCATTACACTAACTTTCTGGTTTCCTCTGAATGCAGTTTTCCCTACTGAACTCAGCATAAGAGTGATGTTAATGAGAGCAGAGACCAGCTGTACCTATTTATACTGTTTTCCTCTTCCTTCAATTTCAGTGTAAAATTATTAGTCTGCTTAGGAAGATATTCATACTATATCATATTCACATGATATTCATTATCATACAGTTAAAGTAGTACTGTGTGAATGTTAAATGAAGGATAGTTTGGTATTTTCTCGACATTTAACTGAGCTGCATAGTCTGCTGCTTTCCAGAAAATAATGCTAACTTAACATGTCTACATTTAAATTTAAAATCTAAAAAGCTTAACTCTCAGAGTATTTTAGCATTTGTGGCTGATAAGTTTTATCAAGCCAGCTTTTAATATACAAGGGTAAAAAGGCAATTGGCAGAAATCATCTTTGGGAATAACATAATTGCTTGGCTGAACTACTAGTTATTTTAAAAAATGGTGGCAGGGAGCAGTATACAAAAAGAATATTATTTTGTTACTTTATACAATCTTCCACAGTTTAAAAAAGAGTCCCATATTGCATGCAATATTACAAAAACCCATTTTTTTAGAGCTGAAGCACAGGCTATTGGTGCACTTGGCTCCTGTCCTCAGGATGGCAGGAAGGTTTATCATGTTGAAGCTACAGCTTCTACACCTTCTTTTTACTGTGCCTGTCAGGGGCAGCATTGGTGGTTTCCAGCACATCGCCAGTGTGTTAAACCAAAAAGGAAGTTGTGGCAATGACAGTATTCTTCCTTCCCAGCTCTTTTCCGACCCTCACCTTGGCATCTTTCCTCCTTGAGTAGAACACACCATGCCCCAGCTCCCTCCTCTTGCAGCATTAAACAGAGCCACAGATCAAGCACACAGACTTGCCACTGACCATCCTCTGGTTTATAGGTTCCCTCTTCACCATTCACTCCTCCCCAGGGTTCCCAGAGTTCCCTTTTATGGCTTTTAACAACAGAGGGCATCACTCTTTTTCTGGAAACGGATGGATTGATAAAGTTGTCCCAATCCCATATGTATGAATATTTACTTCTCCCACAAAATGGCACAACAAGATACTTCCTCCAAAAATTTATCCTCTGATTTTTCATGGTTTGAACTCTATTTCCTCTTAATATTGGGCAGATGCTGGACAGAGTGGCACCATGACAGAGTGTTGAAGGGCAATGCTGATTGTATCACACAACCTGTCACACTTCTTATATTAGCCTGGAGAAGAATTATATCGATCACCACTGTTGAAATAAAATTTAAAAACCAATCCAGTTGGTTTCTGTTGAGGAGAGAATACCATGTTGTCTTCATGTCTTGCAAAATTCCTTGGGATTTGTTGCAGCCATAAAAGGACAACTGTAGTAGATTAATCTATGAGGTGAAGAAGTTAAAAAAACTAGAAAGAAATTAGGACAACAGGGTGAATGAGGCTTACTGCAGTTTATTGACATATGTCACGACATTCTGCTCAAGATGTGTCAAGGGAAATTTTCAGTTTATGTTTATACAATGTGTCCAACATCTATTCTTGTTTTAAACATCCTTGAATCTATACTTTCTCAAATTATACTTGGATTTGTAAAAATATAACAAGATTCTTCTTTTTCTCTCAAGCCATCATGTAAAACTATGTTTAATTTTATTCTTCTCAGCCTCCTCTATAACAAGGTGGTTTGATAATTTTTAATCTGTGACCTTCTACAAGATTACTGAGACTATAGAAATTTATACAACAAATTACAGTTACGCTAACATGTAACTTATAATATATAGCATATAGCATAAAACCCCCTCTTCAAGGATCACTGCTGTGTCATGGCAAAGGGGCTTGCATAACTCAATGAAGCCATGAGCTATGCCGTGCAGGGCCACCCAAGATGGACAGGTCATGGTGGAGAGTTCTGAAAAAATGTGGTCCACTGGAGAAGGAAATAGCAACCCACTCCAGTATTTATTTATTTATTTATTTATTTATTATCAAACTTGTATGCCACCCATCTCCCCCAACGGGAGACTCTGGGTGGCTCACAATAATAAAAAAGAAAAAACACAAGTCCCTCCAACCATGGATAAAATCTATAAATAATTAAAAAAACATATATTAAAAATGCCCTAAAACCTCCTATAATTTTTATCCCTAAAAACCTGCAAGATGCTTGGGGGGGGACAAACCCATCACCCCACCAGCCATCTCCACAGGTGCGGGCCCCCCTCCGGCCCCCAGGCCTTCTGGCAGACCCAGGATTTAATCCCTTTCCTGAAGGCCATGAGGGAGGGGGCACAACGGATCTCAGGAGGCAGGATGTTCCATAGGGCGGGAGCTGCAGCAGAAAAGGCTGTCTGCCTAGACTTCACCAATCGAAATTCCTTGACTGGTGGGGTCTGCAACCTGCCCCTTCTGCTGGACCAAGTGGGGTGGGCTGAAATGACTGGGGCGAGGCGGTTCCTCAGATAACCAAGTATCCTTGCCAAGAAAACCCCATGGACAATGTCAAAAGCCTAAAAGATATGATGCTGGAAGATGATCCCCTCAGGTCAGAAGGTGTCCAATATGCTACTGGGAAAGAGCAGAGGGCAATTCCAAGTAGTTCCAGAAAGGGTGAAGCGGCTGGGCCAAAGCCAAAAGGGTGCTCAGTCGTGGTTGTATCTGGAAGTGAAAAGAAGGTCCGATGCTGTAAAGAACAATATTGCATAGGAACCTGGAATGTAAGATCTGTGAATCAAGGCAAGCTGGATGTGGTCAAACATGAGATGACAAGATTGAACATTGACATCTTGGGAATTAGCGCATTAAAATGGATGGGAATGGGTGAATTTAATTCAGGTGACCATTATATCTACTACTGTGGGCAAGAAACCCTTAGAAGAAATGGAGTAGCCCTCACAGTCAATAAGAGAGTGGGAAAGGCAGTAATGGGGTACAACCTCAAAAATGACAGAATGATCTCAGTGCGAATCCAAGGCAAACCATTCAACATCACAGTAATCCAAATCTATGCCCCAACCATTGATACCAAAGAAGCTGAAGTTGACCAGTTCTATGAAGACCTATAGCACCTTCTAGAACTAGCACCAAAAAAAGATGTCCTTTTCATCATAGGGGATTGGAATCCTAAAGTAGGAGGTCAAGAAATAATTGGAATAACAGGCAATTTTGGGTTTGGAGTACAAAATGAAGCAGAGCAAAGGCTAATAGACTTTTGTCAAGAGAATAAGCTGGTCATAGCAAACACTCTTTTCCAACAACACAAGAAACGACTCTACACATGGACACCACCAGATGGTCAATACCAAAATCAGATTGATTATGTACTTTGCAGCCAAAGGTGGAGAAGCTCTATACAGTCAAAAACAAGACCAGGAGCTGACTGTGGCTCAGATCATGAGCTTCTTATTGCAAAATTTAGGCTTAAATTCAAGAATGTAGGGAAAACCACTAGACCATTCAGGTATAACTTAAATCATAATCTTTGTGAGTATACAGTGAAGGTGAAGAATAGATTTAGGGGATTAGATTTGGTAAACAGAGTGCCTGAAGAACTATGGATGGAGGTTCGTAACATTGTACAGGAGGGAGCAACTAAAAACATCCCAAAGAAAAAGAAATGCAAGAAAGCAAAATGGCTGTCTGATGAGGCTTTACAAATAGCTGTGGAAAGAAGGAATGCAAAAAGCAAGGGTGAAAGGGAATGATATAAACAACTGAATGCAGATTTCCAGAGAATAGCAAGGAGAGATAAGAAGGCCTTCTTAAATGAACAATGCAAAGAAATCAAGGAAAACAATAGAAAGGGGAAGACTAGAGATCTCTCCAAGAAAATTGGAGAAAACACTCCAAAGGAATGTTTAGTGCAAAGATGGGCATGATAAAGGACAAAAAAGGCAGGGATCTAACAGAAGCAGAAGAGATTAAGAAGAGGTGGGAAGAATACATAGAAGAACTATACAAGAAAGATCTTAATGTCCCTGATGTCCATGCTGGTGTGGTCACTGACCTTGAGCCAGACATCCTAGAGAGAGAAGTCAAGTGGGCCTTAGGAAGCATTACTAACAACAAAGCCAGCGGAGATGACAGTATTCCAGCTGAGCTATTTAAAATACTAAAAGATGATGCTGTTAAAGTGCCGCTTTCAATATGCCAACAAGTCTGGAAAATGCAATAGTGGCCACGGGATTGGAAAAGGTCACTTTACTTTCCAATTCCAAAGAAGGGCAATGTCAAAGAATGCTCAAACTACCGCACAATTGCACTCATTTCACATGCTAGCAAGGTTATGCTCAAAATCCTACAAGCTAGGCTTCAGCAGTACATGAACTGAGAACTACCGGATGTACAAGCTGGGTTTCGAAGAGGCAGAGGAACTAGAGATCAAATTGTCAACATTTGCTGGATCATGGAGAAAGCACGAGAGTTCCAGAAAAACATCTACTTCTGCTTCATTGACTATGCAAAAGCCTTTGATTGTGTGGATCACAACAAACTGTGGCAAATTCTTAAAGAGATGGGGGGTACCAGACCACCTTACCTGTCTCCTGAGAAATCTGCATGCAGGCCAAGAAGCAACAGTTAGAACCGGTCATGGAACAACCGATTGGTTCAAAATAGGGAAAGGTGTACGACAAGGCTGTATACTGTCACTCTGCTTATTTAACTTATATGCAGAGTACATCATGAGAAATGCCAGGCTGGAAGAATCACAAGCTGGAATTAAGATTGCAGGGAGAAATATCAACAACCTCGGATATGCAGACGATACCACCCTAATGGCATAAAGTGAAGAAGAACTAAAGAGCCTCTTGATGAGGGTGAAAGAGGACAGTGCAAAAGCTAGCTTGAAACTCAACATTACAAAAACTAAGATTGTGGCATCTGGACCCATCAATTCTGGGCAAATAGAAAGGGTAGAAAAGCAGTAACAGACTTCATTTATTTGGGCTGCAAGATCACTGCAGACAGAGACTGCAGCCATGAAATTAAAAGATGCTTGCTCCTTGGAGGAAACCTATGGTAAACCTGGACAGCATATTAAAAAGTAGAGACATCACCTTGCCGACACAGATCCACATAATCAAAGCTATGGTTTTTCCAGTAGCAATGTATGGCTGTGAGAGCTGGACCATAAGGAAGTCTGAACGCCAAAGAATTGATGCCTTTGAATTGTAGTGCTGGAGAAGACACTTAGGAGTCCCTTGGGCTGCCAGAAGGTCAAACCAGTCAATCCTAAAGGAAATCAACCCTGACTGATCATTGGAAGGATTGATACTGAAGCTCAAGCTCAGATACTTTGACCACCTAATGCAAAGAGAGGACTCTGGAAAAGACCCTGATGCTGGGAAAGATTGAAGGCAAAAGGAGAAGGGGATGGCAGAGGATGAGATGATTAGATACATCACGGAAGCAACGAACATGAAACTGAGCAAACTCCGTGTTAGCAGTGAAGGATAGGAAGGCCTGGCGCAATATGGTTCATGGGGTCATGAAGAGTCGGACATGACTTAATGACTGAACAACAACAAGCATATAACTCATAGTTACACAGTACATAGTTTAGACTGTGATTATATTGCATAGTGCCTTCCATTCAACCTTGATGTTAGAATAAGATGGCTTTTCATTACAAAATGGTTCCTCTGAAATACAGCACTCCCATAGAGCTATAATTTTTAGCATAAAGCTAATCCTGAAAATAGCCACTTATGTTGAGGTTTATCTCATTGTCTGTAGTGTTGAGGTAGATTCACATGCCTTGCTTCCTACCATTATGGATGTATACCAGATGCAAGAAGATGCACAAGATAATTTGATTGCTCATGTTCTTCAGACAGATGACATAGACTGTTCTTCGTTCTTTTCAATGATAGTTCAGTAAGACAGAAAAAGCCTTGCCCTTTTGGGCAGAGGGACATATGGGGTCAATGAAAGGAGGACCATGTGTTGCATTTGTAGGCTTGATCCACTGTACAGGCTACTAGTTTCCCACCTTGGGTGAAATATTAGTACCCATTCTATAAAGAGTATCAATCTCAACTCTTTATCAGATGAACTAATAATATTGATCTCATGTTGCCTATTAATCTCATCTGGGTATATGAATTATGAATATAATGAAGGAATGGAAGGGAATGAAATAATTAGGACAGCTATATTGCTATTAAGATACAATTCAATGTTCAAGAAACAAATTAATTGTTACTGGATAACAAATCTTATTTGCATCTAACAATGTTTCAATTGGCTTATTTACAACTGACATATTTTGCATAACATTCACATTATGCCTTTGAAACCACAAATAGCAGCTCTCTGGAAATAATAGAAAATAGAAAATTAGAACACATAATACCACAGATTCTGCTGCATTGCAGGAAATTCAACTTCTAGCATTATTTATAACATAGTTGGTTTCTAATTACAAAATAAACAGTAATAGGAACTCTGGGACTATTTAGCTGCAGTAACAAACAAAGTCATTTGCATAATATCTAGATCTTTGCAGTTAATGTAACATAACATACAAAAGGGGTAAACACAGTGGTTATGGAATCAACGTATATTGAATTGATCTCTGACATCATAAAAGTGTGCTAGATAAGACTAGATTTATTTTATTCATGTTCAGAAGAAATGACATGACCAATAATATTTAGCAGTCTACTGAAATTAAGGGAGCAGGAACTTAGCTATTTTACAAAAGTCTCTGTGAATTTTAAAATCTTTTGTTCAAGCTTGATCAGCAAAATTGTGTTATCTTTAAGAGCAAGTGTTGTCATTGTGAATTATAAAGTATTGTATATTAACTTTGGAAACCTTCTCAGCACATAATTAGAACCAACTTACATGATGTAAGAGAGTCTTATTTCAGTCGTGCCTCTTCTACCTACCTCTAGTGGGTGGGAATATGATTCAGGGTCATAAAAGGGAGTGTGAGCTTTGTTCCCATCTGTTTAATTTTTGCAAGAAAATTAACTAGAGTAAAAAACAGTGTTTGGGGCAAGAATGGCAGGTAGAGGGTTAGAGTTATACTACCAGTATATTGCTATTTCTGGTAATTTAGACTTTGCATTTTCTTTTAAAAGTAAAATTATTGCTAAAGTGCCTGTTTAGTATGCAGAAGGCACCAAGCTCAATTGCTGGCAACTCCAGGTACAACTGAGGAAATTCTGCTTGAAGCCCTGCTGACATGGACACATAATTATATATAGGATTTCTGTTATGCATCTGGTGGATTTTCTATGTATATTTGGCTTCTATCTTCTCTGCAATTAACCACTTATCTATCAGTATCAAGACAGGCTTCAGCTGTTATGAGTTCCTGAATGAGGGGTGAATTTCTGGAAAAAGAGCCCTATCTGAGTTTGAAATCTGTTTCATGAGGCAATTACGGACCATTGAGTAATTAATGCTTTTTCAAAGCTTCTGAAAACAGTGGTTCAGATTTTCGGATTGGTATTCTAAATTATAAATTAGGAATCTAATTGAGTCTTGAAATCCTGGTCCTTATGTAAATCTAGGATAAGCTTTCATTATTATCATCTAATGAATAATCTTGCTAGTACTAAAAACTGATTGAGCATAAAATAAAAGGAAAGCAGGAGATATCACAGTACATATTATTTTAAAATCCCTTCATTTTCTGAATCTGTTTCTCAGTTATAGGAAGCCACAACACAAATTGGTAATAAGATAGCAGTGGTAGCCATATTTCCATGTCTTTCAGTTATAAACAAAGTATGGTTAAGAAATCCCTTTTCAAACCAGTCCAGTTTCTATAAACAGGTCATAAACACAACAAACATTTAAACCATTTTCGGGAATTGTGTTTTCTTCCCTTAATATAGAACAGGGAACAAATCACATAGAAAGCATTGCTCTGTATCTGAGCTACAAGGGTTATTATAAGATAGAGGCTTTACACATAGATGAAAATTCACAATGATTTCAGTTGAATGGATTCTGTTCCCCTTAGATTGTGAAGAAAATAATGTCCTGTACAAAACAAAATCTCAGTCTCTTTTCCAGCTTTAGTACAAACAAGCCAAAATTGTAAGCTAGGCAAGCCACTTCCCTTGGCCTAGGGCACAAAAAGTGTAGCCCGGGTACAACATGCAGCCTGCCAGCACCCTTTTGCAGCTCCTGAGCATCCCAGAGTGGACTGAATAATATAAAAAAAAGTCTTTAATTGTTTTGTAGCATTGGACAAATTTAAGGGACAAGAAGAATTTTGAAAGTAAAAAGTAAGTATTGCCAATTAATGTTAACAAAAGAGTTGAGTTCTGTCTTTACTTGTTACTATCTCATTTTTCTATATTCATTAAGCAACTATTATAGTAGTTTTCCTTTGAATATATATGAAGAATACATCTGTTGTTTTTATCATACTTCACCAACCTCATCCTAAGCTTTATTCTTTCTGACATACAGCTCCTCCTTATACCACCAGAGATCTTCAAGACAGGACCAAAGCAGAAAGCTGTTCCCCATGGAAAGGTCCTATCATGGCCTTTTTGCCATGCCTCAGAAACAAGGGGAGCAACATTCCTGTCCTTTACAAGCAGTTTCTGCTGCTACTAATTGGGGACCAAGAGTTGGGAAGGAGACATGTCCCCTATTCTCTTCCTAAGCATAGATACTTGCTGCTTTCCATTGTAACAATCTTTGCCCTTACCTCCATGCTTCCAGGAGGACACTCTTGTTATGCCCAGTGTAGCAGCAACAGTGCTCTTCAGCCAGCACGTATAAAGGCAGAGACCACCATGGCGGGAAGGAGGCAGACACTATCCATAGAGATATACTGAGCTCATGGAATGCCTTCCAGGGGGTCAATATTTCTACTGCAGCCCCCACCTCCCAAAAAAACGCACACCACCCTTCAGCTGGTCTGTGAGGCTTTGTTCTCTTTAGCAGCCAAAGGAAAAATGGCCTCCTGTCAGTCCCCTGGATGAGAGGACAGTCCTGCAGTGGGTGAATTGGCTTTTCCTCCATGTGAACCAGAATGTTTGCATAGGAGCAAGTTTGTACTTTTATTCCTGGAAGTAGCAGGAATAATTTGGGAAGTGATCATGTAATGCTGGAGCCAGGGTAGTCAAATGCGTTTGTAAAAAATTGAGTAAACTCGGTGCAAATACGATTCCATGTCAAAACTAATGGAAAAATTTTTTTGACATGGGTAGAAATTCCTAAACTGGAGATACTAAATGCACAACTGTTAACAATTCCAATAAGGAAGGGGAAAATGTTAGGAGAAGAAGCTAATATAGTTGCACAACAAACTTAAATCATCAAAATACAGGGACAAAAAGATACCTATAGAATATGGGAAGATGGCCAAGTCATCAAAAAAGTCTACGTATAGTTATCTAAAAATTATTGAAATTATTCTCTTTTCCTTAGATGTTGAAAAATGTATTATTTGGGGATGACATAATTATACATGAGACTAGGGAAATGAATGCTATTAGTGACTTCAACAAGGTGACAAACTAGGCTTGGATTTCTTCTTAGTAACTTACCCAGCTGGTAACTCCAGCTAATTGAAGCAGCATCTCCTAAACGAAAAGGTTCTTTAGAAGCTGGGGAGGTAGAGGATTTTTTTCTTTTATTAGTTATACCAATATAGTCTTTTTATTGAATTAAAAGATCTAGTTCAATTGGTTTGACCTATAACCTGATGTGAAATCAGAAGTGAATATAGGTTCACTTCTGAGGTGACATTGGCTTCAAGTAGAGATTTTGTAATTTCAGGTTTTCTCTGCTTTGCCGCCCTGCTGACTCCTTGAGTCAGACAAAACCTAACATCTAGGGTTATGACACAAATCAGACAGAACAATATATTGATACAAAGAGGGATGGGAAACAATGTGATAAAACTGGAGTATTTTAACAGCTGCATATTTTATGTTTTTGAACTTTCATAAATTCTACTCTCCAATGTTCTGGTTTTAATGAGGTCCTTTTTTAGAAACGTATGAATTGCAAAACACTTCATCTCACGAATTGGTGTGTGCATATATTGCTTACAAAAATGTCTATGCACAAGATGTGTACCAAGGAAGGGAGGGAGGGGCATTTAATAGCAAGTATGCATTTTCCTGCATTATTTTAATTCACAAAATAATGTGAAACTTTGAGTGGAATGGATGCAATAAATATGTCATGTCCTTGACATCCAACTATCCTACCTGCTGTGTTAATTGGCAGAATAAGAATATAGCAATGATGAATACTATTAATAAATATGAAAACTTTCTCTTTCAAATGTTCAGATACTATTTGGATAGGAACTCTTACTTTTGATCATTTTTTTTCAAGTAGTTTCTCTTTTGCCAAATCATATTAGACCAATAGTTGCTCCCATTTTAAATAAATGTTTACAATACTCAGATCTTGTTTCTCCTGCAAGGGCCTCAGCGCCGTTTCTAAGTTCCAGTAGTGTAGAACATTCTTTCTGTTTCGATTGTCACTGGGCTTGCTTCTTTTTTAAAATGGGGAAATGCTTTATGTTTCAGCTTCTAATATTGGGCCTCCTTTGCTTGATCTGATAAATCTTCATCTTCTCTAAAGAGCTTAAGTGTGGCTATTCACTGCTTCAATTCTTATACTTTTTCTTCACATACTTCTATAAGCTTTGCACATTCTGCAAATATATTCTAGATTATTTTCAGGCAGAAAAAAATACGCCACAAGTATTTCAGGTCACGACTGCAAGGTCCTGTCTATTCATCTTCATTTCTGTTTCATAAAGCATCTCTAGTAGAAAGGTTTTCTCTTCTTGTTCCTTTCTCAGACTCTCAGGTTAGCTGAATTCCCGTATCAAACTTCACTGCCAATTTTCTATTCACCCACTCAATTGGCTTCCTCTGCTTTCCTAAGCCAGCTTTTTGTGGTATGTGCCAGGTCAGCATTTTCATCCAAGATTAAATCCTGGGTGAGCTGTTTTACCAGCAACTGACCTAGCATTAAAAAGTATGATTCTACAGTACAAACACACAGCTCTCGTTAACTAAGCAACTACTTTTAGTTCTGTATTAATGAAGGACAGAATAGCATTGGCATACTGCTGCAACACAGAATTGGAACAAACCTCAAATATTTTAATGTGATGAAAATGTCCTTTATCATCAATATTAACTTAATGTTAATTGCCTTTACTGTTTTCTTAATAGTACTGTTGAATGAAAAAATGTACTGTTTATAGCAGGTTGAGGCATCATGTGTAATAGACAATTTTTAAAGGCATTATTTTTCTTATTAATCATTGATTCATTGATTTATTTATGTGATTTATATGGCCACCTGATTTGGAAAATAGCAACTATAGGCAGGCCAGATATGGCTAAAAAACAAAAACAGAAGGCTGATGACAACAGATAAAATTAACAAACAACCTCCACTAAAGCTCACCTGAAAGTAAACAAAAGTTGCCTCAAAGAATCTATGCCTTAATATGTAACAACTTTATTTTTTATACGCAACAACAAAATGGGGTTCAAAAAAAGTACTTTTGGAAGGTAATTCTATATTATTGGTTACATTTATATTCCACTTTCCTCCAAAAAGAAATAGTTATACCCCTGAAAAAATCTTGTGTGGTAGGTGTTAGAGACTGGGTTCACACATAATATTTAATCAGCATCAGTCTTGAGATAAGCAAAGAAACAATAACTTGTCCAGTCATTTCCTGGATTATTTTTTCCATTTTTGTGTCTTCTTGATTTTTAAAAGATATAAAAACCTGAAATAAGTTTGGTTGGGAGATTATTCACTGTAATAAAAAATAATTGTCAATACAAATTTAAATTAATAAACTAATAACAAAACATGGTTGTATCATAGTTCACTAGCCAAAAGTAAACAATGTTTTCTGTCTTGAAGTAGGTTTGCACATCACACTTAACTAAAAATAAACAAACAACATTAGGCATGGCTTTATGTGCAAACAAGACTACCATTTTCCTAATTTCACAAAGTCAGTTTCAGGGCTCCCCAGTCCAATATTTTGACTATGACATTACACTGTGCCTACTTGAAAAACAAAACCAGATAATGAAGTTCAATTTTTTCCTGTAAAGGAAATCTGAGGAAAGATCTTGGTTCCTTCATTCTTTCCTCAGCATTTCCTCTAGCAGTGGGAATGCTTCACAATAGACTTCTCCGACAGAGAATGCTGGAACACCAGCATTCTGGGTGTCAGAATCCCTGAGTATGTCCTTTTGTTTCAGAATAACTCTTCCCACCATTACTGAACTGAATTATAAGTAAATCCTCATGCAAATGTTCATCATTTCATTAAATTATTACAGGTAGTCCTCACTTCCTAACCATTATTGGGACTAGCAACTCCATCGCTAAGTGACATGGTTGTTAAGTGAAACTTCATGTGACTGCACCGACTTACATTGCAACTACAAGGATCAGTCGTAAGTCTCTTTTTTCAGTGCTGCCGTAACTTAGAACAGTCATTGAATGAATAGTCTGTAAGTGAGGACTACCTGTATTAATTTACCTTCCTTAATTTACCAATTGCCGTCATTAATTTCTTATAAAAACCTTTAATGCACAATGACAATGTTCCAGGCTAAGTGTAAAAGATATATATATATAATTTATTAGGTATATGTACATTTTTGTTTGCATATGTGAGCATACAGTTTATATCTAATATTGAATTAATTATATAAAATATTAAATGTCAGTATGCTTCAATTTGTTATATTATTTATTTGATTTACATGCTATCTTTCTTGAAAAGAATCACACTAATGGTGCTACAGTAAAACCATGTATTATAGACTGAGGAAAAGTTTCTTTTGGTCTTTGTAAATTTAGTAAACAAGATATAAAGGGAAGGGGCATGTTGAATGTCAGTTGGATTATAAAGGCATAGAAGTCACAGTAAATAAATAAGAATTCACTGGACTTCTATGTATAACATGGATTTTATTGCTAATATGATTTATATGGCTTCACTTTTCTCATATTGCCTTACTGAGCCATGGTAATGTTTTCTTATTTTAATGGTATACCCTTGAGAAATATGGCAGCATGGAAATAGTAAATAAGTAAATAAATACTGCAAATTTATGTTATTTGCATAATCACATAATTGATGTAATGGATATAATTGATATAATCTGTGTATCCAAATGATATCAGTGATGTCAGTTAGGTAATATGAATAATGAAGTAAATGTATGTAAATTATTTAAATTTTGACAGACTGTTACAGAAACAACCAACTTGTCCCTTATTGTGGGTAAAGTTCGTATTAAAATTTAGTCTGTTGTAACTGAAGTTTGCTGAATGGGGGGCTATAAAATGCATGTTTTATTGTAATTCCTAATTCATTTCCCTATTGACACTTGCCAAATTGCGCCATTTCTGCGTGAGTGATTCACCCAGAAGAGATGTAAAATTTTTATTGGATTAGGACTTACTTAAAAGATATAAGTTTGTAAACAAGTTATTTCTGATCTCTCTGATTATGAATGGCGGTAGCATGTGGTCCATTCACATGTCCTTGCCAGAACCCTATCCATTAGCCATTTACATAGATTGATAGCTACCAGCCTATCGGTCAAGGAAAACTGTTACAATGCTCGTTATCTGACTGGTTTTAAGCTGACTTTTAGAATTCTTCTGT
Organism: Python bivittatus; assembly: GCF_059951505.1. Classification (NCBI taxonomy): domain Eukaryota; kingdom Metazoa; phylum Chordata; class Lepidosauria; order Squamata; family Pythonidae; genus Python; species Python bivittatus. The sequence goes on from NW_028277074.1 coordinate 31,538,960, forward strand.
CCTCAGCCTCAGAAACACCTTACCATTTCTCATATTGAACATGGTAAGGTATTTTAATAAACATGGTCTAATACATAAATTATCTACATTTGCCACAACTTTTAAACATGTTTCATTTAAGAATTCCACATTCCCAATCTTTAAGAAGGTTTTTGGTCTAATGAGCTCCACTAATGTGCAGGGAGGAAGAGGGAGCTGATCTGAATCTTCTAGCCCAGCTCTACAATACAAAGTCAGTAAACTATGTCCCAAGGCCAAAGCAAAGCATACTTCACAAGTGAGTCCTATTGAGCCACATGAGCAATTAAACGTTCCTTCTATTTAATTAAAAGTGAAACTGGCTGTAAAAGACCTTTTTTTATTAAAAGCCAGATATATAACTAAATGAAAGTCAATTGGATTTTCAGTTCCTGAATTATCTATGTAATCAATCTAGTTTAAAACTACAATTTAAGATGGGTTTTTAACCTATTGCCATTCTATTACAAGCTACATCTCCTATTACAGAGATCATGCCTGACAGAATTAAATTGTTTCTGTCCCTGATTGCCCGATTAAGAGTCAAGGATAACACTTACTATTTAGTGAAATGATTCCAACTGAAGCAAGAGAACTTTATTAAAATTACTTTGATATTTGGGACACATTATATGATTGCAATCCATTTGCATGTCCTCAGACCAAAGACATTAGGTCACTTATATACATAGGTGCAGATCTAGACAGATTGTCCCAAACAACCATTCAAGACCAAGTTGCAGACTTTATTTTTCACCCAGAGGCAGGAAAGTTTGTTACAATAAAGAAAACAACTTCGCTTAGGCATTCCATACCTAGCTTGCAAAAATATGGACAATCCCTAGATGGCACCAATAGAAGAGAATATGTGTAGCTCAGGGTTGAACTGTGGAGTCTTTGATGTTCTCTGAGCTTGACTGTTTTCTTGCAAACGTTTCATTACCTGGCTAGGTAACATCTATAGTGCTAGAATGGAATGGGGTTTGTTAGCTGTTTATATACAGTGGCATGCCCTGCCAGTGTGGCTGGGGGTGTGGGTTTTGTTTTGTTTTATTTTTTCCCTCTGGTAGTTCTTTGATTAGGGTACTGTTTACTGCTGATTGTATGTCTGGTGATAATCTTGATGTTGATCTCTGCAATCATCACCCAGATAAGCACTGAAGATGTTACCTAGCCAGGTAATGAAACGTTTGCAAGAAAACAGCCGAGCTCAGAGAACTCCAAGGACTCCCTAGATGGCAATATTACTTTACTGATCAGCTGGATTATTGCAGCCCTGATATGGTATGTCTAGTTTTGTTAGTATACCTCCCACAGCATTAGAATTATTCTGTTTCTAATAGATATATCAGAGAAGATGGAAACTGGAAAAAGTAGCATTTCTCAAATAGCATGTGGAGCCTATATAGCATGCCAAAGCTTTGTACTGGCTAATTTTCTAGTACCAACCTGACTGGGTGGTAACTTGGCACAAGGTATGCTTTTGCACATGTTGACAGTTCTCTGGAGACCATAACGGAGGAATATAATCATGACATTTAATTAAATCCTGGACCCATTCTTATTTCTAGCTGTCTCCAAAGCTTTGGTGTTGTTTATTGAACAAAGTAGTCTCTTCAGGCATTTTCCAGAAGAATGTGTGGACAAAGGGAATGCATCCTACAGTCCCATCCCATCTTCTTCTGAACTCTATGGGGATGGGGGCGATCTGAAAGGAGGGAGTAAATGGCTGGAGCTTTACTTCTAATTAATCTTAATAGAAAGTCATATACACTCTCTCCCATATTGTATTATTTTTCTAAGGCAACAGATGCTAATGATTCCTACTCTTCCAATAGTTATTTAGAAGAAGAATTTCAGCTAGGTTGGGGGCAAAATTCTCACCCTATAAAATATTCTTTTCTATTTCTAGAAAATATTCTTTTCTATTCTACTTGCTTTTCTATTTTATTTTTTTACAAGTTCCATTTTTTTACAACATATGTAGCTGGAATGAGAGCTTTACATACCTATGAGCAATACAGGGTTTTAAAAGAAAGGGAAAATAAATTCCCAGCCACTATAAAGTAACTATCATCCTTCTTGCTAAAATTTCAGATAAATGTATTTTTCCTCATGATTTTTAAAAAATTATTGATTGTAACAATGATTCCTCTGTAAATAGGATATGTAAAGTTGTCCCAGATATTTTTTAAAAAATAAAATAAACCAACAAAGAACCTCATTATTATCAGTAATTTTCAAATTACACAAATTAGCTATCATATTTATAGAATGCTAATGATAGACAAGAGTCAGTGAAGGGAGTGGATTGCTGAAGAGAAGAATAAATTCCATCAGCTATTTTTTCTGCTAAACAGAGATTATAATCTAATATCCTATTTCTAATGATCCTACTGTGATCTGAAGCACACTCATATCATGTTAACAAGGTGTTTTCTATAGACAAAAACATCTATTTCACACATACACAGTGTCTTCTGCTGCCTGCTAAGTTTATTTGAAAGAACAAATTTGTATAAACTGGGTACCATGTTGCAATCTGATTACCATTTGATTATACATTCTGCACTCCAATGGGCAATTAAATTTTTTAAAAGATTTTTAATTATATCGCATGATTGTTTTTGTAAACAGAAGCTCCCCAGCATTTCCTTTAACACTTCGCTTTTCAGATGCCACATAAAGAAAGGAACAAATAAGCACCATCATGCAGTTATATTTATTTTGGGATCCAACCATTTCACTCCCCTCTTGCTGAAACAAAATTTGGGTTTAATTCACACAGAGGCCCTCATCATGCTAGACTTTATAGATTTCATCTACCTAGAAAATGAAGAGTAATTCTCAGTAGACAATGTTTTCATCACACAATGACATGCGATGTGCCAGATGCATCCAGGTAAATCTTATGAAGTTCTTCTCAGATTGGAAAACCTCTGAGAGCATTACCAAATGTAGCACTACATTCACTTGGAATACTAATTGACTCTCCTACCAATCAATCAGTAGAATAGCTGGGTGCTTTCCATTGCACCAGGAGTATCTGCAGGGTATGGTCCAAAAATCAATATGGCAGCTGCACATAAACACAAGGCAAAGCTTCGATCACACTGTTGCAGATGCCATGTTGACTTTTCCTACCATACACCACATTCATCCCTGGTTGACCAGGTCTTGGTTGTTTCCTGCCGGAATAGCAATGTTTTGTGTAATGTCCCCGCCTGAAAATTGGGGGGGGGGGGGGAGAATAGAAAGAATAGAATCCCCAGACCAGTCAAATGGTTTACAAAAAGTGCTGTTATTGTTGTCCTGATTGCAGCAACCCTCAAATACCCACCAATGTTACAGCTTTCCCTTTTGTTTTATCTTGTTACACAAGAAGAAAACACTTTTTTCCCCACCTTTCTTTCCCTCTTTCTTTCCTTCTGTACAGAGTTAGACTAATGGCTATTTAATTGCAGAAAACGTTAGGGGGAAAGTAGAGGTAGGAAGGCAAGAGAAACAATAGAAAAAATTATCTTTCTCATGATGAGAACACCATTTCTAGTTTCTGCCAATATGTGAAGGAGGAAGGTTAGAATACAAATAAATTGGCAGTGATAGCAATTATTAGAGACAAATGGAAGGTGTTGATCGGGGCCCACAGCAGAGTTCAAGTACTAAAAGGGGCTGTTTTTAGGCTCTTGAAATGTATTTCTGTTCATTTTGTAATAATGTTGGTTGGAGCTCACTCTACCCTGTTCATTTCTGGTCTTGAATGGTTGAGCTAATAGTTCCTCTGAAAAAGATCCTTCATTCCTGTATCTGCATGTGTGTGTGTGTGTGTGTGTGTGTGTGTGTATGTATGTATGTATGTATGTATGTATAAATAAATAAATAAATAAATAAATAATAAATAAATGAGCTCTTATTATGAACTCCATGGGGATGTGGGCGATCTGAAGGGAGGGAGTAAATGGCTGGAGCTTTACTTCTAATTAATCTTAATAGAAAGTCATATACACTCTCTCCCATATAATTCCGATTTTCAACATATTTAGACTGATTCTCCACATTTCTATTATCTTTCCTAGTTTTTTCCCTGCTATGCCAAACCTGTAAAGTAAATGGAGCTGAAGGATAGGTACTGGTCCAAAGATACTTTATGAGATTCCATGCTATTTATGGACTTGAAGAACCTTCTTAGGCTCCCCCATCACCTATCACAATAATTCTCGGTTTGAAGAGAAACATTGAAAACTGGAAAACGCACTCACAAAGTAAAATATGTCTTTCACTGACCTTGTAATATGATGCACGTTTTTCATCTATTCTTTCACATATTTTTTTTTTCATCCTAATGTTTTTCCCGCATATGCAGGGTCTTTTTTTTTCTTTCTATTTCCCTATTCTCTCACATATACATTCTTTTTATTCTCCAAGGCCAAATCCAGTTCTCTGGGTAAGCCAGTAGTTAAATCTAAGAAATGGAACTGTTTGAAAGGCTATGCTCAAGTCAAGCGAGCGGAAAGCTAAATTCAGCGAATAGGACCAAAGTCACATGCAGGACTACAGAATATAGCTTTAGGGCTAGGTAGATTTAAGGGTCGACACTGTTCTGCTTATTGTAGTACAAAATGAATTAACCACTTCTTGTATCCATTCGGTGATGATGAATAATCCCTACATTATACTATTCCATTTCACAGAGACTTTAATACTATGAACATTGTGGTATCTGATTATTTTTTCCCGTGAGTTACTTTAGCAATGACTCACATTTTATTTAATATTTTTAACTCCATAAACTGTAGCAATCTTCCCCATTATTTACAACATTGCATTTTAGAATTCTAACACCTGATACCAGTTTTTATTTGTCCTTGCTCTAGACTATTAGATATACTGTATGCAAGTTCAATATTATGTTTTAACCTAGGGAACCTTGACCAGCTAGCATCTGAGCAATTAATGGGAGGTCATTTTATCATGGTATCTTGGGGTTTTCTCCATCCAACTTTTGTAATTATTCTTTGTTCTTTTGCTAGAAAACATAAACAATGACGTTCAGCAGATAAGCTATAAGCTTTCCTTATAGCTTCTTCAGTGAATTAACCAAATTATATAGTACAAATAATTAGCGATATTATTATCACTTTTTTCTTTTTTCTTTTGCATTTACCCAATTTATATATCTGTTTATACAG